>NC_050480.2:89446121-89746121 GCF_012460135.2 Molothrus ater | reverse complement strand
ACCCTCCAGTGTTAACCTTTTTGTGCCAGCATTTATCCTTGGTTGCATTATCCTTTGCACTGAATTCACAAGTGGATGTGGATGTAACCAGCATCTTTGGAAAGAACCAGAATGTCTCTGATTATGTTGAGATCTCTACACCTTCACCTGTAGACTCTTTTTAAATCAATGTCATCCAGGCAAAGAAAACTACTTCCTATGACTCAAAAAAGCCTTACATTTTTCTGACATTTTGTGTTCCAAACGTAACCTAGCTAAGAAAAAAACCATGACTGATGGTTTCATGGGGTATGAAAAGTGAGCTCTGTTCTTTTAATGGCCTCTGCAAACTCTGTTAATGTCCTTATAAGTGAGATATATTCAACATCAGCTGTTTTTTTTTAATGGCTGTTGCTTCAATTACTAGAAAGTATTGCTGTTGTTTGTACTGCTTCTGGGACTACAAAAAGAAAAGGACCTGGGTTTGGTTGAAGGAGAAATCCTGCTGGTGTACTTCAGTTGCACCAACCCTCTGGTTCTACCGTTCTTGAGGTTTCTCAATGCATCATCTTTCCAGGATGGTCAGATAGATGGCAGGGAGCTCAGCTCTGATTTTCTTCAGCCTTTCCAGAATTCTGACTTTGGTGAGACTTTCAACCACCCCAGTATTCCTGAAGGGTTGGTTTGGGGGTTTTTGTGCTTTTTTTTTTCAATTTCCCCTAGTCCTGTGATGCTTGGCCACTGTTTGCAAGCAGCAACACCACTCATCCCCAGGAGGAGGGAGCTGGTCCTGACAGCCCAGCCATGGTGAGAGGAGACACAACTAGCGTTCTGTCTGAAAACTGCTCATCCAGTTTCTCTCTTGTTCTTTGCAATTAGTCAGGGAATATGCACACTCCCACAAAGAAGCACTCAGGAATAGAGTAAAAATCCAGTGAGGGAATATTGCTGGAGCACTTCAGAGCTGCTGTAGTTGTGTAGATGATGTGCTAATGCCCTTCATTTCTAGCTGATGTTTTCTCTTAATATGCTCTCTACAATGGCAGAGCATATGCACCTCTCTTGGACTTAACAGGCTGAGACACTCAAGGGAGGCAGGCAGATCCCTTCCTTTAGTCTCAGAGCCAGGACCAAACAGAGACAAGGATAGAAGCCATATGAAGCTGGAGGGAGAGCACATTGCCCCTGTCATGAGCTAGTGACAGTGAGAGAGGAGGGGAGAGAAATTTCCCTCTAGCAAGCAGAGCCTCTGAGCTCCCATTTTTAGCCCAATGCATTTCCCCAAAAGCCCCACACAGGAGTGTGGGGATAGGATCCCTTGCTCCCTGTCCCAGCAGCGAATAGCCAAACCAGCAACCGCCATTACACACCAGCTTCATGGATGCTTGCTTTCTTTGACCTGCATGTTCCTTAGAACGAGCTGTTAAAGACTGTGTAGAATGTTTTTACTTGTTCTTCTGATTTAAGGACATCAAATTCTGCCACTGTTGCTTAAGTAGTGCTGGTTTTGCTATTTCCCAGCAGAAATTAGGCAGAGGATCTGGGATTCAGATGTTTGAGATTAATGGGATTGCTCAGTCGAAGCAGTGACAAAATAGAAAGTTATTCCTAGTAGAAAAAGTAATTAGTCCCCTTCAGATCTTCAGTTTGACAGTAGCACTAACATCAATTATTCTCTGTTGGGAATATTCCATTTTAACAAGGTTCACTGTAATATCATCCTTTCTCAGTAGTAATCGGAAGAAAGAAGGCCTTTTCAAATCATTGTCTTGTTACCTTGAGATTTTTAACATTTAAGCCTCCCACTTATCAGCTGATGCCTTGCATTGACTTCAGCACCTGAACAATTCCAATACTCTCAAATGTCTGGAAATGAACTCCTTTTTTCCTCCCTCTTTTTTTTTTTTTCCTGGCAAGAGAAAATCAACAGTGTTTCCAAGCTAAAAGGTATTGTAGAAAGTAAAGTTAAAATCCTCAGGGTGGAGAAAATATGTCAAAATAATCTTGCAAAGCTATGAGCCCTGGTCTCAGGGAGAAAAGGTAGCTCTACTGTACTGGTTTCAGCTTAATCACGAAGCTCCAGGTCTCAACTCTGTTCCTGCCAGTGACAGCAGTTTTTTCAAGCAGAGCATGCCATCAGCAGCTTCTTCCAAAGGTATTAAATTATCAAACTCTGAGCTCCTCAGGTGCAAAATACGCTTTTTTGAGTGGCTGCTGTCCTAGTGCACACATCCTGGGGAGCTTCACAGAGCCTGATGCAGTTTGTGCTCAGGCCAAGGAGATCCTTCCTCCAAGCCAGCATTCCTGATGAAACCTTGCAGCCCTATGCAGAAGTCACACTTTCACTTACTTTCTAACCTTGGTGCTCCCTCTCCCATTTCACCATCTCTAATCCAAAAATCCCATCTCCAATTTAGCATCATGTGTTTGAGACTGTTGAAACATGCTTTAGGAGATTTAAATGCACAGCTGTGTGACTCAATCCCCTAGATAGGTTTTATAATCAGCCTTTATGCATAGCTCCAAGTTATTTTGAATAGAGGACTGCTGAAAATAACCAGAAAAAGAATTAAAGAAATTTTAAATGATCTCTTTTCCCACACCTCCAGATTAAGATACTCTCTGGTTAAATATCTCTGAATAAAACTGTTCTAAATTAAATACCGGCTTTGGTGGTATATAAGATGAAGCTGGCAATAAAAAGTACATAATATCCCATCAAGATGCTGAAGTCTTAATCCAGAACTCATTGGGAGCAGTGTGCACTGCTGTCAGCACACCTGGCCACAGTAGCTGTCTCACAGAGTGCTGTACCCTGATGTGGCCCATTTCTGCCTGCCTAGATTTGCTGTTCAGATATCCAGGGCAGATTGCCAGCTCCTTCCCAAATGACACCTTGGGAGGTGGTGGGACAAAATTAAATCACTATTGTGACTCAGTCAAAGAGTAGTGAGAAACCAGTGAAGGCTCTGGAGCAAAAGAGTCTTATGAAGTGTCTTATGTGGAGCAGTTGAGGGAGTTGAGAATGTTTATCTTGGAAAAAAAGGAGGCTCAGGAGACACCTTACCACTCTGTACAACTAACTACCTGAAAGGAAGGGAATGTTGGTCCCTTCACCCAAGTAATAAGCTAGAGAGCAAGAGAAAATGCCTCACATTTCGTCAGGAGAGGTTTACATTGGATGCTGGGAACAATTTCTTGACTGAAAGGGTTGTCAAGCATTGGAATGGTCTGCCTAGGGAAGTTGTGGAATTGCTATCCCTTGAAGTGCTTAAAAGTCATGTAGATGTGGCACTTAGGGACATGATTGAGTGTTGGGACTTGGCAGTGCTGGGTTAATGGTTGAAATGGATGGCCTTAAAGGGATTTTCCATTTTCCGAGGGCTAAACCATTCTGTGATTCTGTGACTGCTACAACTGGACAACATCCAGCTTCAATCCATGGGGCCTCCAGAAGGGTCACAAAGTTGGGTGGTCTTTAAGAGCTCTCAAAAACCTTTGGGTTCAGCAGGGAAGCTGTTCTGTCTCTGGAAAAGCAGAGAGCTCCTGCCAAGATGCTTGCTCCTGGCTGCTATACTGTGGAGGCAGTCCAGTTATTGTAGGGCCTTAGATGAAAATGAAAAGGCATATTTGAATCCAGTTGTGCTGAATACTTTAACTTGATAATTTGAAACATTTATATTATTCTATTGAAACCCTCATTTTAGTTGATGGGGTTGTTTTTGCAAGTAGTTCACAATTTCAGGTCACTTTTGAGATGGAAACATCTTAGAATTGGTTGTAAAAGCATTTTTAAAGTAACTTGTGGCTTATTTACTCTGTCACCAGATCATTTCATGTGCTAATGCACTGGGAATGTCAAGCTGTGCTAATAAGAACAGTTTTCCTTCTATTTGTTGTTACTCCTATGTAAATATAATTAAGGCAAAAAGTGTCTGAGGGGTGCCTGATCACATGCATTAAATTAGCTTCCTTTTTGGCTCCTAAGGCAAACACACCCAGAGCTGCAAGGTCTCTGGGAAAGAGCCAGGGCTTAGGGCAGCACCTTACCTGCTAGCCCCTGAGCCCATGCCTGTGCTGGTTCTGTGCAGGAAATCATGGAGGGTGATTCACTGGGAACTAAATATGTGTCTCATCTTCAGCATGACAGCAGATCCAGCAACTGCCTCTGGAAGTACTGTCACGTTTCATGTTAGGCTTGTGCTCCAGCAAATGCATAGTCTTGGGAAAACTGAGATTGGAAGATTTGGGAGTGAGTATTCCAAAATTTGTGTGAAAATTGAGATTTTTCCGCTGTCTGCCAAGAACTCTGTGTTAGTCTTATGAAAGAAAGGTATGGAGTGATCTCAAGGGCACGTGTCTGCATATCTGGAGAGCATGAGCCAATATGACAGCAAAGCTTCCATGTAGCACAAGGGTAAGTACACAAGGGCACACTGAAGACATCCAAGATGCAGAGGAAGACAATCTTAGGACACAACTATATCTTAAGGGTAAACTTTGTAACTTGCTAATTATTCTCTAAAGCACCACAGGGAACTTGCAGTATTCAGTGGGATTCTGGCTGGGCATGAGGCATCCAAAAGGTAACTTCATCCATCTGCTGGAGGCTTCCGTGTGTCAGAGACCAGGCACACAAAAGCGTGGCTTGAGCCCAGACTACCTAGCAAGCAGTCTTTTGAGGTACTCTCACCATACAGACAGTCATTTAGGCACTGGTTTGTGCATGCTGATGACCCCTAAAAAGCAGACTGGTTTTGATTAAGTACCCAAGAGTGGTTTCAGATGCCTGATATAAGACCTTTTCAGATAAGGAGCCTAGCGTGACTTGGTCAAACCACTCCATCACTACACCATATAATTTGAAGCACATAATTTGACACTGTGTAATCCATCAGAGTTCATCTATCTCAACTAAAAATGACTTTTGTACATGAATATATGAAACCCTAATGCTGTCCCATTTTCCAGTTCCCATAAATTAAATGTGTTCAGTAGAAGACTGAGAATATATAAGTGAAATGATCAAATCTCTGCCCTTTTACACTGGCAAAAGGTTGTAGCAGACTACAATTAAAAAGTAGTCATAACTTGTGCCACAAAAGAACCCTGGGGTGAACACAATTAGAAAAAGAGAAATGATGGTACGTTGCCTCCATATGACAGAACTGCAGATGGACAGTGAAGTGTCAATAACTTGAAGTGAGACTGGCTGCTGTTGTTGCTATTTTTTTAAGCTACTCCAACATCCTGTGCCAAATAATTTCAACAGCTTCCAGCTATGAGGAAATACATTGGCAAAATTTATGGCTGTAAGCATATATTCAAGAGGAGGATGGAGTAATTCTCTGTGCTAATCACTGTGCTGTCAGCACACTGCTGAATTGTGAGTGTTTACTGGATGATGAACATAGTGTTAGGAAAAAAAACCATTGTTTTTCTGTTTACATGGCTTTTTTTTATACTAGTTTCACCATCTTAACAAAATGTCAGATACAGTTGCCTCACTCTGGTTCCAGCAGAGAGATCAAGTGGAATAACCTGTCAATACAATAATGCTCACAAAGATGCAGGGATGAAGACAAACCATAGTAAGATTGGTAGTATAGCAGCATTGTTAACCTTTTTTTCTTTCCTGCACTAAATTTTCCACAGACAAGAGCGTTAGTAATTTTAACTTTGATTGAGAACTGCTATTATCCACTCACAGCATGTGGGAGCAAACAGGCACTTGGATAAATCACAAAAAAGAAAACCACTTAGCATGCTGCTTCCCTCAACAACACCTTTTTGTGAAGGCGCAAGGCCGAGTGCTGCAGTGAGAGCACGTGTGAAGACAGAAGCAAGGCTGCAAAAGCCTCCTCAGTCATGCTCAAGGTCAGCCCCTCTCAAAGAAGACCAGAAGGTCACATTTGACTTAAAAGGTATTCTGATATGCTTAAAAAATTTAAGTAATTAAATAATTCAGTGAATGAAAGCCATCAGGATTCTAATGCAGTGTTAATGGGGTCTTTCAGAAATCACGAAGATGAGTTTCATGAGTGACACAACTGGAGCCATTAGCAAACTCATCCAAGAGGAATTGTCCATTGAAGGTGCAGAGGAGCATGAGGAGGAGCACAAGCATTCCTGTTTGTGACCACTGCAGAGAAACACCTACAGATACCATCTGAACTGCCTCACTTTGCTCCTGCAGGCACTCAGTCCTCGGGTGTGTTTGTCACCCTTCAGCAACAGATGAAGCAGACAGTGACTCCACTAACGTGAGTATGCAAGAGGCCATCTTCTCTACAACCAGTGCTGCTCCAGGAGATTGCTGGGTGAGAAGCAAATCAGACTGATTTGAAACATGGAGTACTTCACACATGGTCATTGAGAAGAGCACAACTTGCTGGACAATCTCCACAGAACTTCAACACTCTTTTGGAATGGCGTTTCCTACCCAAGTCTGCCAACTGTGTCAGCGTGACAAAGACAGCTAGTCCTAAGGGCTACAGCTGCTCCTTTGACATGGTTGGGACAGCCTCCAGAATAAACTTTCAGCTCCTACTAGCTCTTACTGGATGTATCTTTGATGCTAAGGCCTCTGCAAAGTAACAAAATCAGAGGAAGTTTGGAACTATATCTGTGCTGTGTAGACTCCAGCAATAAATTACTCCAATACAAAGGTCTAATAGAGTTAATAGAGCATATAAAACGGTCTATTATGTGTCATCATATTTAATTTGCTGCAATAACCTGGAGATGTCCAGGTTTCAGCCTCTCTTTTGCAACCACCTCTGAGAAATGCTGTGCCAGCTGAGCAGTGTCTGTGTCACCAGCACCTCTGCAGCAACAGGCAGTGCAATGCTTCCAGAACATTTGGCTGCTTCTCATCTTCCATTATGGTCCCAAGTGAAGCAGCACTATGGGGAGAGCCACAAGGGACCTATGGCCTGGTCATCCCCACAAAGAGTGGGCATGGAAGAAGGAAGACCCAGCCTTCGGCCACCCACAGATACATCCTCTTATCTAAAAAAACTTTCCTAGGTAGATAGGCATTTTTATTTAAACTAGAGTAAGATTAGATGGCTGGTTCCCTCTTGTATTTTCTTGTAATAAGTGTGGCAGTGGCTGTAATCATAAAAGTCATTTAGGCTGGACCTCCAGAGGTCATGTAATCCAACCTCCTTCTCCAAATGTAAAAGACAGGTTAGTTGTCGGGATCGGCGGAGGAATTGCCTCACACAATATGCGTTAACAGCAAATCCCAAAGCTTATTGATAGCTCACACATATTGATATTGGTGTTAATGAAGCTTATACATATTGCAAAAGCTGAGCTCATTATTGGTTAAAGCACACTTAGATCAACCACCCCTACTTCTATGCTCTAATGATTATTTTGTTTCTATGTTTACATTCTTATAGCTAGTCTACCTAGGCTATCTTCATTTTCTGGCAAGCAATTTTCTCCCCCATCTTCCTGTTTCAGCGAAGGTCACTATGACCTTTGTCAGTGATTGGACACTGGTTGCTTAATCCCCAGCTTGTTTCCCCTATTCTTATCCAACGGTATCACATCGAAGTGGCCTTTCTCAGCTAGCCAATTATCCAAAAAGCTCTCCACAGTTAGTCACCTGCAAGTATGTTGTGCCATGTGAAGGATCACATGAAATGATTGTTCAGGAGATTAAAGGTCTCTTGGGAAGGGGCAGCAGAGACAATACCCATCTTCTCGTTGGGCAGGAGTGTTGATCTGCTGCAGGGTAGGAAGGCTCTGCAGCAGGATCTGGAGAGGCTGGATCAATGGGCCAAGTCCAATTATATGGCATTCAACAAGGTCAAGTGTCAGGTCCTGCCATTCAGACACAACAACCCCACGCAGTGCTACAGGCTGGGGGAAGAGTGGCTGAAAAGCTGCCCAGTGGAAAAGAACCTTGGGGTGCTGGTCAACAGCAGCTGAACATGAACCAGTGTGTGCCCAGGTGGTGAAGAAAACCAATGGTGCCTGGCCTGGATCAGTGACAGTGTGGCCAGCACGACCAGGATGGTGGCCAGCCCCCTGCACTCAGCACTGGTGAGGCTGCACCACGACTGCTGTGTCCAGTTCTGGGGCCCTCACCTTAAAAAGGACTTCTTGATACTGGAGCAAGCTGGTGAAGGGCCGAGTCCTATGAGGAGCAGCTGAGGGAGCAGGGCTGTTCAGCTTGGAGAAAAGGAGGCTCAGGGATGACTTTATCACTCTCTACAACCTCTTTTCAGGTAGCTGTAGCCAGGTGGGTCTTGGCTTCTTTTCCTAGGGAACCCACAACAGGACAAGAGTGTCACATCCATATTTTCTGAAAAATCCCTTCACCCAGGATTTTTCTCCTGGGAAGCTAAGAAGCCGCCAATAAAAAGGAAAACAATCTTATCTCATTTGTTTCTCCTGTGTTGTGCTCACATGTGGAATGTGTTTGGAGATTGTTTATCCAACAGGTGATTGGTTTCATTGGTTTCTGCTGTGAATTATTTTGACTCATTGGCCAATTAAAAGCCAAGCTGTGTTGGGGCTTTGGAAAGAGTCACGAGTTTTCATTATTATCTTTTTAGCCTTCTGCAAGTATCCTTTCTGTATTCTTTAGTATAGTTTAGTCTAGCATTCTTTAATACAATATAGTATCATAAAATAATAAATTAGCCTTTTGAGAACATGGAGTCAGACTCATCATTCCTTCCTGCCACAGGGCACCCCACAAATACAATACAAGAGGATATAATCTCAAGATGTTCCAGGAGTGGTTGAGACTGGACATTAGAAGGAATTTCTTCACAGAAAGGGTTGTTGACTTTGGAACAGGCTTCCTAGGAAAGTGGTGGAGTTATTGTTTCTAGAACTGCTTAAGGAAAGACTGGACATGGCACTTAGCTCCATGGTCTAGTTGACATGGTAGTGTCCAGTCAAAAGTTGGACTTAATCTCAATGGTCTTTTCTAACTAAACTATTTTGCAGCTCAATGCTGCAGCTGGAGACAAAGGATAACAGGGAACAGCCACTAAATGTCAGAGTCTGCCTCTGAACCTCTCATGTCCTTCCTCAGTGTGTGAAGGTGCAGGGCCAGAACCACCTCCCCGCAGAAAGTGCCTTGGACTCACTGATGAAGTCCTCAGCAGGACAGGACAAACGGAGTGCCCTGGGCTCTGGGGCAGGTGTGCTGAGGAGATGTTCCAGCAGGGGTAGAGCACTACTGCAAAGGCCAGTCAGAGTTCCACATTCCTTTGGACATATTCTCTTTTGGTGACTTCTGAATTGTAAATTCTGTATCATAAGTGGTACCATATATGCCCAGAAATAAACCCAGATAACAGTGACACAGAAGCACAGCAGCTCCTTTTCTTAACCCAAAGTCTGCTCTGTTTCATTGGTACAATGTCCTAGAGACTCTGCTATATGAAGGAAGAATATTTATCTTGCACAAGTTTTGACAGAGGAGATTTTGTTCTGCCTGGTAGAGTCTTCAGGACCATCCTGTTCAGAATCTAACTCTGTTCAGTTAATGTCACCCAGGTTGGTAGTGTTTGCTTTAGTGACAGAGAAGAAGTGTTGCCTAGTGAGCAGTGTGCACATTTCACAAAGCAGGAAGGGTGTTGGGACTGGCAGCCTGTTCAGAAAGGATTAGAGCTGTTGTCTGTGGGGATGCTGCCCAGTATCTCCCACTGCAGGTAGTGCTGGGCTGGGTATCAGCTGCAAAGCTGACAGAACCTAGGAAGTGAGACAGCAGCAGCTCTTCCCACATGGGATGAGGAAGCCACAAATGCTGTGAAAGAGTTGTTCCAGCCCATTCTAGGGTGAACAGACTTCATGCAGTGTTAGCTCCTTTTCTTTTGTTACCTGGGGGGCAGATGAGTCAGCACAGCTGTGGCATTCATGATTAGAATCCAAATTCTCAAACTGATGAGGATCTTCAGGTCCATGGACTTTCATTAAGTATTTAAAGAATAACATACTCGTTGTACAACTTCACAGTAATACTGTATGTACAAAGCATACACAGTGCATACATTTTTAGTGCCTCTGTGAGTTAGAGAATGTATGCTGCTTTAATGTTATAGAACTGATGAATTTTAAAACACTTTGCTATATTTACTTTGATCCCACAATAAGTTCTATCCAAGCCTGTATCTACTCAAGCTTCCTGAAGCAGGTGTCTGGTAAAGCTAAAAAGACAAACATCTTCTATCCCCTCATCTTCCCCTTCATTTCTGAGGCAGAATAAATTGAGGCTTTGCTTGTGCTGCTGATTAAAGTATTCTGGTTTAATCCAGAAATTAATATTTCTGGATTAATAAAATTAAATTAATCCACACAGTAGGTGTGAAATATATTATGCTCTTAAAATCAGTCTTCTACCATTGAGAGAAGCACCCGGAGGAGCATTGAGGTGGAATTCTGGTTAATTCTTTTTTCCCATGATCCTGTCCTTGTTAGCATGATATTAATAGATCTTAATTGTTTTGAGTATGAACTGCTGCAGCAAAATCCAACCCAGGGCAGGACAAATGGTCACATAAGCATTTTTTGGGTTAAAAGGGCTATGATGTGCTGGTCATCATAGAATGTTATTAGCATAAACCACAGTCTTCTATATTCAGTATAATCAACTTACTACAGAAGGGGAAAGTATAAATTTGGTATATACAGTTTGCAGCTGAAAAACAGGGGCATTGCCCTTTTTCCTTCTGCATCATACACACCAACTCCTGCTATTTTAATGTATACTACTTTCAACAGACTTTGATTCATCATATTTTATTGCACCTGCTAAACGACAACTAAATCTTTGTACTGAGTGAAATTTTGTAATTATTCCATGTGTGTGTTGTATCTGTGGGTTAATTTTAGTGTGCCTATGGTTTTTGACAGCAAATTATCACTAATTCATATAATGACATGTCTGAAACAGTTGACATTGAATAGTTTTCATAATGTTTTTTGCTTATTCTGTATTTACATGATGCTCCAGATAAGTAATTAAAATGCCAGTCATGTGAGCTTATTTGCAACCAAAAGTCTCCAAAAGCAGACACATAGTTTAGTTATTCCAAGCAATGCACAGAAGTGTGCATTTTAGCTTGGTTGTGTGTATTGTAAGGGTTTCAGGGAAAAAGTACATCTTCATATGAAAGCTACAGCTAGACATGGCTATTGCTAAGGCCCTGGATTATGTAAACGCAGTGGCTATTTTATTTGGGAAACAAAAAAAATTGTTTGTATGTGCTGTCAGCTCAGCTCATGGCTTCCACTACCAACAGCAAAATTCTGGAAATAAAAGCAGGAACTCTTTTTTCATGGGATTTTTCAGGATCTACTGACCACATTTAGCTGGAAATTTTTGTTCAAGTCACAGCTCAGGACCCAATCCCTGGAGCATTTGCCCTAAGAATGCAATGCTAACATGAGTTCAGCTCAAATACAAACTTGTACTGCCATAAATGTACGGCAGCAGCTTTGGACCATCTTCAACTGGAGAACTGAGCGTGCATCAGGCCACCATGAAAGTCAGAGCTCAGCCAGTCTAATATCTGAACGCCTCTGCCTCAGCAGGGTTTGCACCTAGGGCTTGTACAAGAAGTGTTTTCTCATACTAAACAGGAGTCTGTCCTTGACCTTTATGTTGCTGTACACCACATGTCAGTAATTCATTTCTCCTGTGCTTGCAGCAAGCACACTGCCCAGATGGAAATCCCACGCTCACAGTCCCAGGCAGCAGGCTCGTGCCATCAGCCCAGTGCTTCTCTCCAACATGAGACATTTTTCTACATGACTAAGGACCCACAGCACCTTCTGCTACAATAAAACTATTTGTTCAGTCACACAAAATATTCCTTTCAAAGCAAGTCTAGAGCCATTGTGTGAGTCATCTCCTTTATTTTATCAGTGCAAAATAGGGTGGATATTCACTAAGGCTTAATCTGAAATCTTTTTGCTCACAAAAAGATTTCTTAACTTTTCCATTGATTTCAAAGGATCTCAGATCAAGAATTACTAAGTTTTAGTCTGTCAGATTTGTTCATTTGAGGCCTTTATGAATTGCAGAGCAGTTGTGTACAGAACCAAGTCATGTGGAGATTAAATAAACTCCATTGACATCAATCTCCTGACACAGAATAGCAGCAAGAACCAAATATTGACTAGAAAAACAACGCATGTACAGTGACATTTAGCTTGTATAAAGTCATAGTCTCCACATAAATGCAAATAGCACCATTTCCCCAGAGCTGAATAAATGATATTCATCGGTAAATATTTGTGTGTCTCTGACATGTCTCTAAGCAGCAAGATGAGAAATTGAGATGGAAAATACATTCACAGGTGAGAATTCAGTGCAAATTTTTTTTTAAAGTTTTTCTCTCAATGCATTTGGGAGACCTTGAAAAGCAGATGCTTCCCTTTCTACTTAGTCAGTTAAATGCAAAGCATCAGAACTACAACAGGCCATCACAGACTCAGCTCCTGTGAGTAGTTTCCTGACCCTGCCGCTCATGCTGTGCTTCATGGCAGGACTCCAGGCCTGAGAACACTCCTCAGAAGAAACCCTAAAGCAGCTAATTAATTTAGGAGCTTCATACCGATACTCAGAAGGGATTTATGCACCAGGAAGCTATTATTTAACTATCTTTATATGAGAGTTAGGGATTTTATGGACCAGGGTTTCAGTGACCTATGTGACCTAAGCATCTTTAATTATGTAGCACCTGTATAAAGTATGTGCAGAGGCTTTATCCTCTGTATGAGGAACAGCAGCACAGCTCATCAGTGTAAGGAATGAGTGCTCAGGCTCTTCAGTTAGGAAAGAGAAGACTGGGAGGCAAAATCATTACAATAGAGGTCTTTAAAGCCACAGGTAGCACAGGTAAGGTGGCTAGGTAGTAACTGTTCACCATAGAGAGTAAGTCTTCCCTACAAAGTTGCACTCTTAGAATCATATTTAGGTTTGCTTCAAACCATAAAACAATGAAGATTAAATAGGATTTCAGGCACATGCCTAGAGATGATAAACCCACTTCATGGGCAGCTTACAGTGCTGCTGAATTTCTCGAACTGACTCAGCATTCAGCCAGCAGGAGCTGCAAAAAAAGTCAATCCCATTGTCTTTACATGGTCTCCTAGTCACAAACTGCATTTGCCTCCCTAGAGGTGCTAGCAAATGAGGCAGTGGACTGTGCCTCCTGCCAGGCCTATGTACAACATGTAAAGTATTAGGCTTGCAAACTGTGTTGGGATCTTCAACTCAAGGAAGTAAAAATAAGGATTATCAGCATGTAAGAAAACCCAACTGTTCCCACAGCAACTCTTTCAAGTTATATTGGACATAGTCCTCTTATTCTCCTCCTCAATTTTTAAGATGTTCCAGTGAGGTGCTTTAATAGTTTGCAAATGAAACAGACTTCTTTCTAATGAAGGATTCTTTTTTAAAAATAGTTTTCCCGCATGGGATTTTGCTCCAGCAAAATAGTCATGATTTACACCAATTTCACAAGCTCTGCATGATTTCTGTTCCAAAAGACCATGGGAGGAGAGTCACTACAAGGCAGTTTTGTTTCTAGTTACAAACAAATAAAACATAATTAGTTCAAAGGATACTAAACTTCAAAATAACTCATATTATTTTAAAAGTTACATAGAGGTCTATGGACCTGGAGGTACTTAGAGGTCTGGAGGTCTCTGGACAGTTCTTCCATTCTCCACATAAATGCAACCAGGGGAAGTCAAGAATTTTTTTTAAGAGTAAACATTATTTAAAATGAGTTTGAATAATGGATTTTCTTTTCATTAGCCTATTCAAAAGGAGAAACAAAGAGTTTTTACTGAAAGAGATTGCACTGTTAGTGACCAAGAGGACACTGAATTATTTTGTCCCTGGTTCCAGTTTTTAAAGTAAGACTTTTTTCAGAAGAAATAGAGTGAACCCCTCTCTTTCTGAGTCCTCCAGCACCTTTTCTGTGATTCTGTATCTCCTTCAAACACCAAGATGCTATCTTGCTATTTGCAGCTAAGAAACAGGGGATCACTTCAACACCAGGCTTCCAGTGCTGTGACAGCGTGGTCTCTGCAGTTGGAATTACTGTGGTTTTGTTTGGAGTTTTTTAAGGTGAATGTTGCTGCTGTTTATTTTGCTTTGGCAAAATGTTTCTGGGAGCTGTTGTGGATGGATCTTCATCTTAGTTGCTGCCTGGCAGACTGAGTTGTAGCTGCAGGAAGAATTGCAGGTTTGGGGGATGGACTCACCTGCTCAGGACCTTTCAGATGCTGTGTGCCTTTACCATTAAACCTTACTAACCAGCTTCATGAATATCTGTCCCTGGGCCACTCATCAGTGAAGCACCATCCCAAGTGTTGTTTTCCTGAGGAGGGCTGTAAGTGCTGGTGATGGCACACGTTTGTCTGCCCTCTCCCCTTACCAATTACAGGGAGCGATCTCGCACTAAGTTTAGCTGCCAATGTCTGAGAGCATATCTCATTATCCAAGCTGTCCTCCCACCTGTATTTTATCTGATTGCAGGTTTTAGTCATACAGTCAATGAAGAAATAGTCTGAATGGAAGGTTGAGCAGTAGGAGGAAGGATTGTGAAGGGCCCCAGGACCCGCCAATACCCAGCGTCGATCCTCTTTTCTTTTGTGCCTGTGTGCACCTTGCTGAACCATTCAGTGGAACAAAAGGGAAGAACAGAGCAAAACAGCCAGGCCAAAAGCAGCAGTGGGTACTGGCAGCAGCACAAAACCCTGGACAAATGTCTTCCCTTGCCATAACCACCTATTCCATAGCCAGTAATTTGGGTCTGTCACCAGGTCTTTGAGGTTTTCATGTTTTCCTGAAGCATTAATAGATCCATAGCAGGGATCGGTGACATTGTCACCTTCATAAAACAGCATAGGCTAAAAAAACTTTAAAAGCTTTAAAAATTTACTTAGAGGAGAGGGAATTCTGGGGACATAGCATGTTGTAAAGATGCATGTACAAACTGAAGTAGGACCTAAAATACAGAGGAAAAGTCTTTAGTAGTGAAAAACTCAGAAATACAAAGTTCAAGAAACACAGTCTTAACCACAAGTTTTCTAAAACAAAAAATTAATCAGAGAATAATGTCTCTGTGAGAGTGACTGCTAAGCATGAAGGTTGCAAGGGTCAGTAACAGGTACAGATTGTGTTTTTCTTTCCAGATGAGAGGTTAAGTGTGTAGGTTATGTGTCTTCGGGCCTGGCTATTTACTAAACTGGGATATCACCAGGGATCAAGAGCACCTTTGCACTGAGAAAAGATCAGGTGAGAAGCACAGCTCTGGAGTGGCTAAATGCTGCCCTGGGGCAACCAAACAAGCTTGCTGCCTCTGTTAATATAGATATCATGCATGTACCAGGGGAGAGCATGTCAGCTAACTTTAATCAGGTTGACTCCTGTAACAAGGCTGTCTAGCTGTGGGAATCAGGAACTCCATGACTGAGAATTTACAGTTCTTGGCTGGGTGAATTAACCCATTCAGCTCTCCATGCTAGTGTAACATGTTTCTGTACCCAAGCTAGCTCATTTCAGCACTTCTACAAAAGCTGTCTGCAAAACAAATGAAAGCAAATCACATCATCTTTTCATTTTCTGTTCTTTCAGACACAGATTTATAGTGAAAGAAGGTTTCTATCTCCATATATAATCTCTGGAGGAAGAATAGGTACAATATAGGGAGAAGTTCTTTCTGCCACAATGTGGTGGAAAAGGCAGCACTTACATGTTTTGACAGTGTAGGGTTATACAACTGATTACTATAAATTCTACCTCAAAAGATTTTCCAAGATCCAGCTACCCACATCTCTTGGCTCTATGGTATGGGAAATTAGAACCTCTGGTGTCCATAAGTTAAACATCTCAAGATATAAGGCAGGGCATGAAAAGGGTATGGTGAAATGAACTACCAGGAATGAGCTGAAGTTTACATGGATATTTTGTGTATAGTAAAACAAAAGAGACTTTTTACAAGTACAATGCTAAGGGTCTAAAGGGATGTGATGATGAGTTTTGAAGTTATTTTTTTTTATTTGATAGTCCCCTGAAAGCAAATTATTATAAATTTAGAGTGTTATTTATTACAAAATATTGCAACTATAGTAGAGTGCTACTCTAGTTGTTTGTTTTTTTTTTAATGAGAAATCTGTGTGTTTCACTACCCAACAGAATTTTATTTATGTCTGATGAAAACCAGGATTCAGTCTGTATTGAGTCCTAGTTTGCATCAGGTTGCAGCTCAGCAGCATCTTGCCAGCTTTCACTGCCTCAGATTTACTAACTTTCATATTGAAAGTAGATAAAAATGAGTAATCATCTGTGAATGATAATTATACCACTGCTTGTGGGAGGGAGCATGGTTTGAAGATCATCACTAATTATTGTTTCTCATTTGCATGTGCCAAGATCTTCACCACAAAAGCTCACCTCTATAGTGTAATGCTGGTGGAATTATTTCTTAAAAAACCTGCAAAAATGCACCAAGGGTTTTTGGAGGCAGCACCTCCTCTCTCCCGTCAGTTTTCCCCCAGGCTTCTAATTTGGGAAGGAAATCCTCCAGGCTGGCAAGGTTCAGTGGGAAGGAAGGTAAAATCCTTCTGATATGCAAGTGGAGATCCCCTTTCCCATCCTGAGGGAGTTGAAACATCGTGGTCACCCTGGCATTTAACCTGGGCTCTTCAGCAAAAGAGACTGAGAGCAACATCACAATATACAGTGACAAGACACAAATAACAGTGCCCAAGCACTGCTTTGCAGCTTGACATTTTAGCAACCTCCTAGACAGAATTTAGTTTTCAGTGGAAAATAAGCAGTGCCACAAGGGCTCCTGCACACACACACAGCTGGCCTGCATGAACGTTTGGTTTTGCTCTTGCAAGAGGACAAGAGGACACAGACTCACCTCTTTGCCATGAGGAAGTGATGGGTAGCTTCCAAAGCCATCAGGCCTGGTGCAGGCATCAACACAGCAGCACCAGAGTACTGCATCCCTCTGTCTCCTGGGTCCTATGCTGGCTGGGAATAACCCAGACCTCCCTGCTTCCCAACAATGGTGTCAGATTTGACTCATGTGCTCTGGTTTGAGCAACAAGTTGGGTTATTGCCCTGATTTTGGCTGTGGATGAGTAAGGCATACTCACTTTTTCCCTTGTTATCTCTTCTTCCACTTCTTTTCACCAGACTTGACACTCCCTTTCTCTATCTCAGCCTACTCCCAAAAGAACAACTCTGGCCAAATCACCTCCTACCCATCAGTCCCAGTTTTGCAGCAACCACTGAAATCTGGTTTCTTATAGAATTGATATAGGCGTGCTCAGCTTTATATGCGATTACTATTTGGGGCGACTGAGGTGCTGTGGGTTCTGCAAGGCTGTGCTCCCAAAAAGCCCCCAGTGCTCCCCTCCACTCTTCTGTGAATTTCAACCACTTCTCATGTAACTCCACCTGCAAAACCCAGCCATCCCTTGGGGCATCATCTGTGGCTACTGTCAGGTGCGTGTGCTGACACCTGCCACATCCAGCATGTTCTCTGCTCTGCCCAGTGCTGCCCACTCAGCCCATCCTCTCTGGCCAGGACTGAAGCACAGATATCCCTGTATCCCTAGAAATCTACATTACACAAAGAGAGGCTGCAGGCCACTATATCCTTGATTACAACATGCTGTGCTTTGGCTGTTTATGACAGGGTCACTGCATGTATGAACATTAGTAGGATGCCCACAGATGCAAACTCACAGCTCTGCCTCCACACACCTTGCTTGCTGCTGAGTCCTTCCAACCTGTCTTTCCATCATGCTGCCTGTTTCAGTGGTGTGCACGGGGTGAATCTTAATTTGAAGGTCAATTCTATAGGTCAACTCATACAAATTTCATAGTAATTTCATTCCTGGCCTCATTCAGTCTGTGTAGGAAAAGGTTGCATCCCTAAATCTATGGCCCCATAATGCAGCTACAAATTCCTCAGACATGTTCTTGTAATATTTGGGGTTTCACACAAAAACAGCCATTTCCTTTATTGTCCTACCCCAGTTTATACTTCTGTAAGGCAACCCCAATGCACCAATAGTTTGCTTTTATTTTGCCAACAACTGGCATCAAAACATCTCATACTGTGGCTGTGATTATGAGCTGCCTGGTGAAAACAAGATTTTGTTTTGCTGACAATTTTGCCAGAGGTTTGTGTGATTCTGACCATCTCCATTTTCTCAGCTTTTGCATGCTACTTTTCCACATACAACATGTTACAAACAGCATCAGTGCCTATATAAATCCATAATGTGACCTCTGCAGCACTGACATCCTAAAAATGAAACCCAAAGCAACACCAGCATGCCAGGGTACAATACTTAGTATTTGAAAACCTATAATTTTCAGTTAAACCCAGCTGTATCCTTTGATTACCAAGGTGCCATGAAGTCCAAGATTTGTTGACTCTACAAAAGCAACACTAGAAAGTTGCAAGTGAAAGGCCTGAATTTCAGGGCTTTTTAAATAAAGTTGGAAAAGAAAACCTCTTTGAAGGAAGAGGAAGAGCACTGAAAGTTTAGCATCTTCTCATAGCTTGAAATATTAGCATTATCATAAATGTGCTAAGTCATATTTTCCATAAACTGTCTCAAAAATCATGGCACAGATTCTTGCCCTTCATAGCTCCAATCATGGAAATATTGAAAGTGAAAAGCACTCAGACCAATTCAGAGTTGTCAATTCAGAGTTGACATTGCTGTCAAGGGCAGAAAGATGTAGCAGTCATACAGTACAATAATTGCTTAGAGGAAATGTAAAACCATGGATGTAAAGGAACCAACCTGCCTTGTACATACAGGTGTGCAATGCCAGTTCCACTTGTTTGCTCCAAGTGATATTATTCCATTTGTTATGAAATGGTGGAAAGTTCAGTGGCCAAGGAGTGGGAGTCAGGCAGGCAGAAATTCAGAGTACTCTGCTACACTGTGCTCCTCTGCTGAGAAGAGGGAGATTTTTTTTTGGCATGAGGAGACATGGACATTGCCATCTCAGAGCCTCAAGTTGTCCAGTTCCTTTTAAGGAACAATTAATCAAACTCTTTCCCCTTTCTTCCGCCTAAACAGCACTCAAAGCCATTACCAATAATCAGCTACATGAAACATGATTGATTCCCATTTGGAGGAAGCCAGATGAGTTTCTTGCATCAAATGTGGGAAATTAGTCTGTGTGTGTAAAATCCTCTCTGTAGGAAATGACTGACAGCCTAAAGTGATACAGCTGCAAAACATAAACACAGTGCTCTTAGTGAGAGCACTTTAGATAACTGTTATTAATGTCCCTTCCAAGATGTCACTTAGAAAACCACAATCAATTACTATAGTGATAGCAATACTATATATAGCAATTGTATGCAAGTAATGGAGATGCTGGAAACCAGCTATTATTGCTTAGACATAGTAAAATTCTCCTTGTTAACACTCATGCTATGACCACAAACACACCTGCATTTTTAAAAGATTGATGGTAAGTAGCATTTAAATCCTGCCCTCCAAGCAAGGTCAATCACTGGCATCTCTTTGTAAATCACTTCCCAGTTTAAAACATCATTTCTTTCCTGGGCCAAAGTACTCTCTATCTGTGTCTTCTAATTCAAAAGTAGAGGGAAGACAGTTGGACAAGCAAGGACAATGGGAGAGTGGCTGGGGAGGAGGCACTGCAGAAGAGTGGACATGAGCCTCAGGAGGCAGTGCTGAGATGGCACCATGAAGCGGTCCAGCTGGAGAAAGAGTGATCGTCCTTCTCAGATGTCCCGGCTAGCTATCCAGCACCGCTAGCAGTACGGGGGCACTGTCCCGATCTCCGTGGTTCAGGACAGCACCTAAGGCAAACGCGCTGTGCTATGACAGCAGCGCTACCTTGTGGTAGGACACAGCTTGGCTTGTGGCTACAGTCAGCAGAAATAAGAAGAATGCGCTCTCCAGCTGTGGTGAATCCAGATTTATTGGGTCCCAGGGAAACCGACAGCCAAATACAGAAAGGGGGAAGTTGCAACAGCTTATAAGGAGGGAGGGAAACAAGGGAAGAGTCAGTCCTTGGACGAATAGGGTTTCAGAGGGGAGTGGGATACAAAAGGTTGACTTAGGGAGAACACCAATGGGGATAACTTGAAGGTGGGGCCCCAGCCCCTGAGCCAATCACTTGACGCTCTAGCTGGAAGTTTCTAGAGAGTTCTAGAGAGAAGGGTGGGAGCGCCAGGTGATGGACAGGGCACTGGGGAGGGATTTGAGAAAGGGTACATTGATCTCCAAGGCAACTGGGGAGGAGTTGGGAGCAGCACAAGGGAGGGAGGGGAGAGCCAGGGCAGAACCATTGCATGATAGGGGGAACAGAACAGTCCAACTTATACAGACAGAACATAACAGCACCAGGCACCTCAGGCTGCTCTGGCACAGGAGGTGAGCTGGGAGGTGAACAGCCAGGGCTACAGTCAATTAATTGTAACTAACTAGTTATAATGCCAGTGTGTATCCTCATCATCTGGGTAGGAGGACAAGAGGCAAAAATTTCAGCTGTAGAAGAAGCCTTCAGCTCTCAAAAAGTGAAATTACTTTTCAGCATTTAAATATACTTCCCTAATAATACTGGCTTAGTGCTCTTATGTGGTATTTATGTTGTCTGAATTTCTAAGGGCTCATTTCCCATGAGGAACATGGGAATTAAAACTGAATTAACTCTCCAGTGATGGGTTTAGATTACCATGAGCTTGTGGGGTCTGAGGTACTACCTGCAGGCAGGGATGATGCTTTGTTTTATATTTCTCCCTGTCTTCAATTATTGCAGTGCTTTCCAGGCAAAAAAAGTTGGCCCTCCTGAGCAGTAGCAGACTTGTAAAGCCAAACTCCCCTGTGTTATCAGTGGTATCCTTTGTCTTAAAGGAAACCTGATGTTTGGATCTGATTAATTTTGTTTAAATACAAGTTAATTAAGGAAAGCAAAAAAAATTATTTTTCAGCGTATCCTTGAGGTACAGGGAACAGGTAGAGCTCTGAAAGGATTTTCCTTGGGATACATCAGTGTAGGCCATCTTGGGGAAAACCACAGCAATTCAGGTCTTACTGGATTAAACCTGTATGTAGGCAGAGAAAGTGGTGGGGACCACACAGGGTAGGGGGATGTCCCAGGGCCATGAAACTTCAGGGCTCCAGAAGACAAGAAGCATCACAAGATCCCCTGTGTGTGTGCAACAGATCAACAAGTGGTTGTGGAGGAGATGTTAATTCCATGGTGTCTTCCCAGTATCTTTGAGTGTGCTTGTGAGCTGAGGTACTCTCACCAAATGATAGCGCTGAGGTAAGGATATGGATTACAATTGGGTTTGGTCTGTGCTCCAGGTGTGCAGAGAGGGAGAGAAAGCCTCTTTGTTTCATCCTCTGATTAAAGCATCAGACATAATGAGGGTGCAAACTAAGGAAATGAGAATCTGGCTTGACAGAAAAGACTCCCATGAACAATTTATGAAGAAGGTTTGAGCTGATATTTTGGCTTTAGGCCTAAACAATCAAATTGACATTTCCATGTGTGGTAGCCACATGAATACTGATGGATGGATTTCCATCTGACTTCTCTAGTCAATTTTCAATAAGCAGGCCTAATATTTCCTCCAAGGCTATTCGTAGTTTAAATCTGTTTAAAGTAGTTTCTTAAGAATGGCGTATGCTTTGGGGGGAAGGCAGTTCTGCTGTTCCTTGAGCAGAATTAAAGCTCACATTTTGCTAACCCAGAGACTACAGCAGTCCGGATCTGCTTTTCTAGAGCCTATCCACAAATAGAAGTTTTTATCTAAAGTTTCTATTTTTAATTTTTCATCATTCAGCTCATTCTGAAATGACACTCCAGTTTCTGAAGAAGAGCATATGTACACAAAGCTAAGCAGTCAACTAGCTTTAAATGCATAATTCCTCATTCAATTTCTTAATTCCTCATTAGCTTGCATGTGCAAACTCAGATCCTAATCCAGCTCCCACTGGTATCAGTGAGAATAGGTTTCACCTCTCAGATTTAGCCATCTAAAAACCAGGCATGTATTCTAAATGCAACTGTGGAGGAGCCACTTGTAGTGAAAATAGAGAAAGATCAGCATTTCCAGGATATGATTCATAGCATCTTCCTTAAGGGTTGTATTGAGAGGGGACAAGTGTATTTCCAGCAGCCACTATCTTTTTCCCCTGCTTGTAAAGGGAGCTTGTACAACTAACCTAGAAGCCTCCTTACTCCAATAAATGAAGCCAGGGGAAGGAATCTTTCTGTTTATTTCAGTGGATAAGTATTCTGACTTTCAGTTTTCCACATCCTTTATGCCAAGATAAATTACAAATGAGTAAGCAAGGTCCCAGAGGTCATCCCAAGCTGCATTTCATGGACTGTTAACTCTGGATTCAGTTAGCATTTGGGATGTATTGAAAAGACATGTGAACTTCTGAAATAAAATTAAACTTTTTGTTAATTGTTGTTCTTGCATCACGCTGGACTCCCTGACAGGGAGCACAATTAGATGGAAATCTCAAAGCAATGGCAGAAGCTTTTTGTCTGTCTCCTCTAAAGACACTCACAGTGGGATATGTGAAATGTCAGGAATAATTAGACAAAACTATATGAGCTCCTAGCAACACTGATGTGCTGTGTAAAACCAAGCATTTTCCATAAAGCTTTAAACATTGTTGAAAACGTGCATGATAAAAGTAACTAGAATAATTTTAAAGTACCGTTTCTAATATATTAATACAGACATGGATATGAAAAAGCAGAATAGAAAGGTACGAAATGTTGGCATGCCTTTACTCAGGTAGGCTGCTCTGCTGCTTTTTTTCCAAAGGTGATTAATAAAAGTAATTGATTCTGCTCATATAGCAATTAAAATGAAGAGGCAAATTCCCTCAGCTCTTCATCTGCTGGAGTGTATTTTAACAAGCTGGAAAAGGGCTAGCTCCTGGTATCTGTATCACAAAGATCATAGACATGTTTGTGAAAAGGAACCTGTGGAGGTCCCTTAGTCCTGCCTCCTACTTTAAGTGAAATCTCCAAAATGAAGAAGGAATAACCATTTCACATCAGCAGGAAATCTGGCCCAAATTGCCCTTTAGAGAAGAAAAAAAATGAACGATGAATGCAGAGAAAAGGGGAGAGTAAAGGCAAGAGAAGAGAACGGAAAACAGACCAACATTTTATTTGAGATTATAATATTAGAAATGCAAAACTTTTTTTACCAAAAGGTGGGATTATCCTAGATTGACTCACATATGTGTTTTTTTCTTCTAGGAAAACAATGAACAATTAATTTCTTCTTTCCAGGAAGAACCCTGGAAGCTTTTTTGCTGCTCTGTTGAATATGGGATTATAAAAAAGTTTTTTAAAATTGCACATAGAGTATCTCTTTCAAATGGATAACTTCTGAGCCTGGAACTCTTCATTACCAACTTCTTGCATCCTGGAGGGGAAAATGAATTTCACAAATTGCACCACTGAAGCCAGTGAGGCTGCAAAGCCAAAGACAGTAACTGAAAAGATGCTCGTTACCCTGACCTTGGCCACAATCACAACCTTGACTATGCTGCTGAATTCTGCTGTAATTGCAGCAATCTCCACAACCAAGAAGCTCCACCAGCCGGCAAATTATCTCATATGTTCACTGGCTGTGACAGATCTCCTTGTTGCTGTTCTCGTCATGCCCTTGAGCATCACTTACATAATGATGGATAAATGGACTCTGGGATACTTCATCTGTGAGATCTGGCTCAGCGTCGACATGACCTGTTGCACGTGTTCAATCCTTCATCTGTGCGTCATCGCGCTGGACAGGTACTGGGCCATCACAGACGCCATCGAGTACGCCAGGAAGAGAACAGCAAAAAGGGCTGGGCTGATGATAGTCACTGTGTGGACCATCTCCGTTTTCATATCAATGCCCCCCCTGTTTTGGAGAAACCACCACAGCATCAGTATTCCCAGCGAGTGTCGCATTCAGCATGACCATGTCATCTACACTATTTATTCCACATTCGGGGCATTTTACATCCCCTTGACTTTGATCCTGATCCTGTACTACAGAATTTACCATGCTGCAAAGAGCCTTTACCAAAAGCGGGGTTCAAGCCGCCACCTCAGCAACAGGAGCACTGACAGCCAGAACTCATTTGCCAGCTGCAAGCTCACACAGACGTTCTGTGTCTCGGACTTCTCCACATCTGACCCAACCACAGAGTTTGATAAAATCAACGCATCCGTGAGGATTCCTCCTTTTGAGAATGACTTGGACCCAGCTGGCGACCGGCAGCAGATCTCCACTACACGAGAACGAAAGGCTGCTCGCATCTTGGGGCTGATTTTAGGTGCTTTCATTTTGTCCTGGTTGCCCTTTTTCATCAAGGAATTGCTTGTGGGCCTCCACATTTGCACTGTCTCTCCAGAGGTAGCAGACTTCTTAACCTGGCTTGGGTATGTCAACTCGCTCATCAACCCTTTGCTGTACACGAGCTTTAACGAGGATTTCAAGCTGGCCTTTAGAAAGCTCATCAGGTGTCGAGAACATACTTAGAAGTACTGAGAGATGATGATGCTGGCATGACTCCTGGCCTTAAAAATGAGCAAAACTATTTGACTCTGCCACTGTTTCCCTTGATAAAGGGGATTTTTGTGTTTGCCTATTTGCTTGACTGTTCTTCAGCCTGTAATTCATTATGCCATTTTTTAATCTCTAGTGATATTCATAGTAAAGGGTTTGAAATAAATTTATTCTACAAAGGAAAAGATTTTTTAGAAATGAAACAACAAAAAAAATATTAGTAGTATTAGGTACTCATGTCTCTAAGACATTTTGTGTAATCAATGATTCAAGAAGCAAACAATATTCACTTTTATACTTTTTCCATTTAAGAATCAAACTATTAAGAATCTAAATTATGTACTGTATGAACTAAACCCCATAAATACATATTCAAAAATTAATAACTTCATGATCATGACAGCTAAACAGCACCTCTTTACTACAGGAAAATTACAGGAGGAAAATTACCACCATTTCCACCTTGGGTTGAGGCAGAATAAACTATTCCTTTCTTCAGGAATACACTCCCAAAACAGAAAGCAAAGTTCAGTTCATTGCATCTAGAAATGACCCCATTTCATAACCCAAAGGAATTTTAATAAGTGGCTCTCTTTCTGTAATATTCCAGATTTATATTCAAGGTATTGGGCAGACAGCTGTGAGATTGTTTGGCAATTGAGAGGATGGAGCTAGCAAGTGTCATACTTGTGAAACTAACTGCACATCTGAGCAGTCACACTTCCAATAACACTAACCCTGTTTCTTCAGGCCTTGTGCCTTACTCAGTTCTGGGGTGGTACTTTTCACTTGTGCCACACTTCACCTGAATGTTGTGGTGCACAACCCCAAGGATCTATGGCTCTTACCCCCACCAACTCAGACAACTGGATATCTTCTCAGCAGGCCAGCTATATACAGAAATTCAAAAACATCAGTTAAACCTAATTATTTCTGAATATCAGGAAAAAAAATAAAATAATTCACTAAAATAATTTATTTTAAATAGCAGTCTGCACATATGCCTTGTTCTCATCTCACAATTTCCAATGGCAATCTTGCCCACTTAACCTATGGTCAGGTGCTCTAGTAGGATTTCTTGCTCTGGGAGTCCTTCACAGACCTACTTCCCCTGTCCTGAGAGACAAAAAGTCCTTTGTATCTGATCTTTTCTGCTTATGGAAGTTAAAACTTTCTGATTCAAATATTGTGGAAATCAGTCTGAGAAGAGGAAAAATCAAAGCTGAGAATTTGGTATTGTCCATTTGAAACTCCTAAGCACGATTTAAATATTTATTACCATCTTGCACCCTTTTCTTCCCTGTCTATTTTTCTGGACAAATTCTTTTTGAATTACACCAATACACAACAAAGGTGACACCACATATGTCAAGCTGACATCCAATAACTGTGAAAACTATAGTATGGCGGCTCCAAATCCATCAAAACAAATACTAGAGGTAGCAAAAGTGTTGTAACAGCACTGGAAGCCATCTCTGAAAAATGTTTTGGAAATTTACAAGATGACAATCATTTTTCTTATCAAGAGTCAAGGAAGTGTAAGTAATATGTGGGTAATAAACTGCAAATGGAACTGGGAAATGACATCCTTATTGGTGAGAGAAAGCATTTGGCTGGAAAGATGCAGTGCCACAAGCTGAGTGTAAACCAAGTCTGAAGGTGACAAAAGCATGACCTGCTGCTTACCCACATGCAGTGGGATTCTTCTTACAGGACTCCCTGCCTGAGCTTGAGAGGTCCAACTCCAGCTGACCTTCTGAAGCTACTGTTGCAGTTGCCTCCAGCAGATACGTTTGGATTCCCTACTAGCAAACATTAATACCTAAAAAGAGAGGAAAATTATCTCAGCCACTAAAAATTTATTCTAGTGAGGAAGCACAGACATCCATTATGGTTTTTCTTTTTTGCAGCTTGTTGGAAGTGGAAATTGTTGATTGGAATCAGGGAAGTGTGTCCTGACCCTGCCTATCAACAAAGCTTCCAAAGCAGCTCCCCAGAGTTGATATGTTATTAAGAAAAAAGAAAAAAAACCCAAAACCAAAACAAAACAAAAGAACTGGAAATAAAAATAAAAATGTGGTATTTATAAGAAGTGCTGCAGCATTTTTTTTTTCTTTCAGAAAGAACAACAGAATTTATTATTAAAGAACAAGGATTCGGCACAATTTCTGAAATGAGTTGACTGTGGCAGAGAAAACAGGACACACAAGCAGTTATGGCTAGAAGAGAGTAAATTTTGGTGTCCCTTGGGTGCACAAGGGTGCCTAGCTGCTGTGATGACCAGAAAGGGAAGAGTAAAAGTGCAAGACTGCCCCAGCAGACTGTCTGAGCCACCCCAAGGAACTCAGCTGAGGCAGAAGCTGCACCCAGCCAGGTTCTTTGGGGCTGTCTCTGGCTTAGCTGTGGGGTGGGTGGGCTGCACAGGGGTCTTTGACAGGAGAAGGGAAGAGGGGGGAGTGACAGTGCTGGTGAAAGGTGTTTCAGAGTGGAAAACCCACAAAATGAGAGATGCTTCCAGCTCTGACTGCTGCTCCTAAGGGCACACAGAATAATTTAGCTCGGATGAGACCTCTGGAGGCCAGCTAGTCCAAACCCCCTACAAACAGCAAACCTCAAAGTGGGGCCAGCCTCACAGCTCAGCACTGCTCTGATGTGCTGTGTGCAGTCAGTTTTCTCCTGGAAAAACAACAGCTCAGTCAACTCTGTTGCCAAGACTAACTCGTTTAAAGCCCTAAGTGTGTCTGAAGGACTGGAAATGCTGGCTGTGACCTCCCACAGCAGCTGTCATAGGCAGGTAGCAGTGCTTCAGAAACAGGGATAAAAGCTGTAATATACAGGAGCTGCATCATCTTTATTTCTACTAAAGGATTCCCTTTAGTATGTGAACACTGCTATTACCACTCAACTACCAATCAGGTTGAAAGCTGTATTCAATTTTAATATTTAGAGGTAATTAACAGGAAAAAACAGATGGATGGCTAATTTCCGTGCTTTCCTGTTAAATAAAGACTCACCATTCACTGCCAGCTGACTACTGATTTTCTAATTAAGTCATTAGCTAAACACAGAGAATGTTTTCCAACAAATGCCACTAGATTGATGAAGATGTATGTTTTCCCCATGATCAGAATCAAAGTCAGGAACAATATAAAGGATTGGCTACTTAAGTCAACTTGATCAGAAATTACCAGTCTTCTCATGAAAATGGAAACTTTTGCTAGTCTGACACCATCTTTTTTTTTTTTTTTCTGTTGAGTTTTTGCTGCTTTTACAATGGGTTTGGAGACATTTCTTGACCTGTCCATGGCAACTCCCCATTCACACCTATCCTGGATCATGCCCACCCACTCCATGTTGTGCAATAGAAGATCTTCCCAACAAGCTCTTAGTGATGTATTCAAGACCTACAGACTACCTCCATCTTCATCAACCTCTCTAAACCATCCTGCAACCTCAAAACCTTATTTTCTCAAATGGTGCCCTTGCAAAGGTGTCTTGTTATACAACCCTCACTTCCTGCCTGTCCTGCCCTCGGGTTTCTGACTCTGTCTAATCCCTAAATTTATTGTGGTCCTACTAGAGCAAGCCCCTGTTCTCCCCCCCTCTCCCTGCAGTTATCAGAATTCCCATGATTGTGGCTGTTCAAGTCTGCAAGATTTTACTGTCTTACATGTATCCAGACCATATCCAGAAGATTTTTACTCTCTGTAAGCAGCCAGTGCTTTGGAGTGAGTTCATACATTCCTGAAAACTGCATCAATCAACAAGCTGTCCTCCCCAAAACACAGACTCTTCAAATGTTATTTTACCTATTTTTTTATCTTGCTGCCTTTCTTCTGTAACCTATCCTTTTGTTCCCTTTCTTCCACATTAAAATTGACCCTCATATTGTTCTTTTATGGACCAGTATCTTTGTTTTTAGGGACCTGTCCCTGCACAGGTTGCTCAGGTTTCACTCAGCTCCTGCTCTTCTGCCTGTGCCAACCACAACTCTCTTCTCTGCAAGCTTTGTCCTCACTACCTTCATGATCTTTCCACATCTCTCCTGTTCCTTGCAGCTTCCTTCTCAAAACCATTTCTGATATGGTAAAACTCCTGAAAGAAAAGCAGTCACCATGGGCAGTGGAGGAATTTGTGTGTGTGTATTGCCTGTCTTTTTTTCTCCACCTTTCCCATACAGATCATATCCTCTTCTGAGGTGAGCTATCTCTGAAGTGCACAACATACACAGGCACAGCAAAAACACATTAAGAGTTGCATATGTCCTGAGCCACTTGGATTTGGCTCACGCACAGTACTTTAAAGTTGTGGTTCCTCACCACAATGATGTACCAAGTTGTTCACAACATAAGCTAATTTTGTTGATCTTCCCGTATGGAGAAAAATGATGGGATTGAACTTCCCAAAAGGTTTAAAACAAAGCCCCTGCCTCACCAACTTTACGTAAAAGGCAGTCACTCTTCAGACTTCACTGCACCTGAGCTGTCCAGTTTTCCACAGTTATCGCTTCTTATTTCTTTTTCCTTTGCATGTACGAGAAAGGAACAAAAAAAAAACCCAGAAAACCCCACAAAAACAAAAGAAAAAAACCCAAACAAACAAAAAAACAACTTTAAAAAATTGGATTTATCCAAGACAAGATATTAAAAGAATAAAGGAATCTTTTCTAAGGACTCTATTTCCACTCCTATGTTTTGAATTCCAGTTATCAAAAAGAGCATTAGAGTGTTGAGGGGAAATATACCCTTCCAGCCTAAGTTAAGAGATAGTCCTTGTGCCTGGGCATTGTTTAACCATTGCAAATATCAATAAGAGACAAGCTGGTTTATGTTAATCCTTTACACACCCAAATGACTTCTATGAAGAATTATCTCAAATTGCTTTTTTGCTTAAGTAGACACAGTAAATCTTGGGATATCTTTTATTGTTCAAGTAGTATTTCATAAGAGTCCTATGCAATATACAGTAGCCCTTTCTAATTACTGTTTTTCACTTAGAGCCTTTTTTTTTTTTTTTTTTATTATCTGACTTTGGATAAATTCCAGGTTCATCAGCTGTAAAATTATTCTTCAGCATTCTCTATTTTACTCTATGTACATTTGCAAACATTGCTCCCTTCCTCTCTTATACTGTCAGGGGATCTTTACTTCTTCATTAATCCCATGCAGGTAATCACCTATAGATGATGTTATATGATTAAATTACTCCTTCCTACTCAGCTAATTTCTATGCTTCTATGAATCAGTGCTTAAATACAAATTTTTGATGCTGCTGCTGTGAGTAGAAGATGTAACTATGAATGAGCTGTGGGAAAAAAATCACAATTAGAAAATTATATTAACATCTTCTCAAAAACCTAAGGGAAAGAGACTCATTTCAATTTTTTACCTCTTCATCACTTTTCTTTCCTTCTCATTTCACTGTCTCCTGGCCTGTGAAGCCTGTTTGTTAACTTTTTCCTGTGTTTATCTTTCTCTCCTTCTTTTCCTTGGCAGCCTTCCTCACCACCACAGAGGCATCTGGTAACCTGTAGCAAGAAGCAAAGCCACAATGTGCTATGTTGATACACATCACCTAAGCATCTACTCTTGGTTTTAGGAAATCAGGCTGCAGGCTCTGTTCTATGGCACTGTTCTGCACAGCCTCTACTTCAGCTTTACTGCAGTTTTACTACAAATCATATTTCTAATGTGCATCGAGATTGTTCCAAGTGAAAGATGCTTGTATTAAACCATGGTTTCTTACATGTGTCACAATTTTTGAAAACATCTTTTTAACAATTCCCCCTCTCTTCTACTCACCCATGGGGTTTCTATCAATAAAAACTAAAGCCACAGCTAGCATGATTTCCAGATGCAGGAAGTGGTGCTGGAAATGCCACTCCACTCCTCCCATTGCCCCTCATGTTTCACAGTCTTCCAGTTGCTTCCACTGCATACTTAAAACACATTAGCATATAGAGCAGATTTCTGAAGTTTTTGTGGGTAATTTCCTGCATGACAGGTTCTGAGCCTCGTTTCTATCTGGTGCAGGATCCCTTATCACTGGGGTACTCAAATTTTCTAATGTACTGCATCTCCCATATTCATTTTGTACACCACATGACTGCAAACTGCACACAATTCTACAAGGTGAGGCATAAAGCATCATCCCCTTGCAACTACACTTTATAAAAGATGCATGTTTTGTCAATTAAGAAATAAAACATAACTTTTGGGAAAAGGGGGGACAGAACTCCTATTCATTTGTAAATTGTTTTGTGCACAATTTGAAATGACTTCTGGATATTAGTTTTTTAAAAGAGCACCAAGAAACAAAACATAAAATCCCACGTGCATGCCTGAACAACTTGCAACATGCAGAGTGACCCTCCAGTGGATTTTACAATAAAATATTGTTTCTCTCCAAATGACATTTCCAAGGGAATAGAAAGTTCCACACAAAAGACTTTCACCTTTGTAATGCCACAAGAAATATTACCTCAGTCCTTTATAGGAGGAACCACCCTCCAAGCTGCTAGACTGCTGGGTTAAGCCTCAACAAGCTTATTTCTTCAATAAATAGAAAAATGAGGCTAACACCTCCAGCTTGAGAGTTTTAAATTGAATTGACCACTAAAATTAAGTCTATCAGCTAGAGTTTTCCTTTTGTTCATACATATTTCGCTGCAATTCCTCATTTGTTTATTGGTAAACCTGTATATGAGAAATTAAAATAATCACTTTTTGAATTCAGAGTAACAAGAAAATACTCTCGTATTTTTCTGATTTCAAAACATTTCTGTATTATGACTGGACAGTCATGTTGAAGCTGGCAGAAAGAAAAAATTAATCTAATTAGATTCACAGAAGTTAATCTAGGACTGCAAAATTAAGCGTGGTTGTCTTGGTCTGCTGCTTGCATATACACACAAGTCACAGATCAAAATCTTTTAATTTTTCAGTACAGCAGTTTCACTACTTGCTGAAGAGCAGGTTATCTGTGGTTTTAATTAGGATCAGTAGGAGGCTGTACCCTTTCCTACCATGCATGCAGAGCAGGAAGGGGACTGAGACCTGGGCCTTTATGGCTGGCCTAGACTGTGCGCCGGGGACATGGTGCCACCACTGCTCCCTGCCTCCTCAGAGCCCAGTCTTCCCCCACACAAACCATGGCTTCCACCTTCACCCAGAGGACTCAGGGCACCTCTGACCAAACAAAAGTGAGAAGTGTGAAGGACTGACCCGTACTTCCTCCTGAGCTGTTCACTAAGCACATTTGGCTGGAATTGTGTTCCCCAATGCCATCAAACCAGCAGGTGTGTGACAGAGCAGGAGAGGCATCTGGACGGTGACAGACTGCAAATAAGCCACCTGCACAACCACCACACCCTGGGCACCTCTCAGCAAGGCACTGCCCCAAAGCAGTCGCTGTCCGTCTCCCTGCAACATGGTCCAGCACACCAAACGTGCTCCACACCTGCAGCAGGGACTCCCAGCAGAGCAGACCTGCCTGGAGCAAGAAAAGCTGCCACGTTCATCAAGCCCTTCTAGCACACAGGGCACACAGCAGCCAGGGCTCAGCACCGTCCCTCAGTGGGGTTGTGCTTGTGTGTCAGCCTTGCAAAAGCTTGGGCTGCAGCATCCTGACCAACAGTACTCTGGTTAATGCAGAAAGGACACGGTGCACATTACAGGGATGCCTTCACCTTGCCCAGCTGGGCAGCTTTCCACTGCCAAGCCCTTCTTGGTATGGCAGGCGGGCACACGGCCCTAGGGCAACACCAGACCAACTCATGGGGTAAAACAGCCACACAAGGGACAGTTTCTAAACCTCCCCATTCCCTAAAGCAGACTAACAAATTCTGACAGTCTACAGATCAATACAGTCCCAAGCAGGAGAATCAACCCTCCTGTAAAAGGAAGCATTGCTGTCCTCCACATCCAGAGGTCCTGGCTGGAAGCAAGGTGTGTCTCTCCTACCAACACTGCAGTGGCTGCTCTGGCTGGCAGTGCTGACGGTGTTACTGGGAGCAAACCTCGCTCCCACACAAAGACAGCCAAGGCACACAAAGGCACTGAGACAACTGAAAGGTTGTGTGGGCAAAACCAAGGGAAGGGCTGATAAAACCCACCATCCAGTGACAGCGTTAACCCCCAAGCTCTGTGGCTGGGATTCCTGACACCTCACACAGCAGCCACCAATGTTCCCAAAAACAACCACTGCCAAGGACTAACCAGTCATTAAGAGCCTCTTGAGGTGACAGTGACTTCTCAGTTCAGTGCCCTGTTGTATTGCACTAAATAGTTTATTTAGTTGTTGTTTTGCACTGGGTGATGGGAAATTTTTTACTGAGTATGTTAGGTCACGTGGATGGTTTTTTTCCCCTCCCCCATCACATGGTCTCTCCCTCACACACCCCCCCTGTTCTACACACCTGGTGGTCTGTCCCATGGGTACCCCTCCCCTCGCCCCTCCCCAGCAGTATCCCATTGGCCATGGTCCTCTTTCCCCACCCCCATCCCTGGGTATAAAACTCCACTGCAGGGGGGGCATGGGCTCTCTTCTAGCTGGGTGGTCACAGCAGCCAGCAGTGTCCTGTCCCAAGCCAATAAGATCCCCCCATGGATACCTCGTCTCTTACTTTCTGTCCATGCAAGTCTGTGTGGGCCAGAGTCTGAGCTAGCCAGATTTGGACTCATATAACAGCCCAGAGAGCCACGGATTATTGCAGTGCCCAGCTTGAACAGCTGAGAAAATGCAATGGAAGACACCAAGTGCCCTTTTTTTTTTCCCCAGGCTGGGGAGCAATAAGCTGCTGCCACTGCAGCCCCAGAGCAACCACAAACTTGTGGCTTTGCTGCTCTCTACCCTCAGGATGGGCACAACTATGGAATAAGGAAGTTTTGGTCCCTAGAACTGATAGTTTCATTTACCCTTGAATGTGCCATGTGGCAATCACCAAGGGCAGCCTTGGCACTCAGCAAGAGTCAGCCATGTAAAAGCTCATGGAGCACAGAGAGCACTGAGCAGCTCCCACTGACTCTCCCGGCTAATTGACATCCTCTCGCTAAATGTGTTCCTTTTCCCCTCCCTCTTTTGAAAAGCAGTCATTATTGATGGATCCTGCTAAAGTCAGCACAGTCTGACATTGACACATAAGTCTAAATATCAAACCCCTCAAGGTTTGAATCAAACTTTGCAATATTTTTAAAGTAGCTATAGTGTGATTAAGCAACCACATTGTGAACATTGTATGCTTGGCTAATCTTTTGTTTTAAGGAAGAGGGAAGACAATTCCAAGATGAATGGGCTGGCTGTCTGGAAGCCACCAGGAGTGAATTCAGCAGAACTGAGCATTAACTGAGGGAAAGGTAATTCTGGCTGTGGGAGATTGCAATCACTGACTCATTGACCATCTATTCAAAACAGACCCCAGACTCAAATGGAGGGGAATACTGCACAGGCAGGCTAATTAGCATGAGAAACAAGAGATTTAACTAGCTAATAGGGATTTGAGTACTAATTTTTTTTTTAATTATGTGATTTCTAACCAATGAATGCTGATGCCTATGTTATGAAAACATAATAGTGTAAAGTTCTGATGCCCAGTAAACAGTTCTGAGCCTTTTGCTCACCTAGCTCCCTACTTTGCACAAATTAGAATGAAAAATGGAAATACCTCACCTTGGTGTGTAAATTGGTGCCATGCATCAGGTAATGAGCCCACATTTGGGACAACAGTCTGACACTGACACCCCAAGTCAATGGTAATGACTAATAGCACACAAAGGAGGTCCTCTGGGCCGGCTTTGGAGATTACAGTTACTTCCATACTAAAGAAACAGCTGAGGTGTCTCCTAAAGGAGAATGTTTTGAGAGGACAAAGTACTGAGAAATTCTGGAGTGTGGTGATCTGTTAGTCATGTTTGTGTTTCATATACTGTACACCCATAAAATTTTGGAAACTGGATCCAAAGTCAAAAAAACCAATGTTAGACCTAGTACTGTCCTCCACTACCTTTGAATGAGTCTCTTGGTGTGCAAAATTGGGAGCTATTTTTGAAGGCTGTTTGAAAACTTGCCTTATAATCTGCATTTTGGAGTTACAATAACCAGTAATGTCTGGATGCTGATTGCCTTAGATGAGTGGCTTTTTCTCTATTTTCTCTCTCTTCCACACATTCCCCCATTATACTGTTGGATTAATATTTTACTGTGAATCATTATCTTCAACCCAGTGGATCAGTTTGACTTTGGCAGCAGCACAGAGAGTGGAATGTGCTTTCCTCAAACTTTAACCAAAAGCCACAATAAACATGAGAAGCAGGATGTTAAACAGCAGCAGAGGTAGGGCATACCTTGGATGAGGGCTGACGAGCCCTCTAATATGCTCCACACTGAATTTCTTGACAATTTTGTATCTCTGCAAAGCACTCTGCACTTGGTGGCACTCTGAGATCAACCCTTCTGTCATCATAATGACAGGGGAAAACGCCAAGAAAACTGAAGAAGTGACAAGTGAAATGTATTACGCTTTCACATATATGTGCCACCATGAGGGACAGAACTGCCATCACCAGCATGAAACCCACAGGCTGCTGTCATCTGAGCCAAAAGGAGTGCTTCCCTAATGAAAAGCCTTGCCTCCTTGGCAGGCCAGTAGCTGGAGGCAGAGGGAAGATCACGGCCCCACGCAGACCCTCAGTGCGGGAGGCAGGGAGGGGTGCCCAGCCCTGGCCCCAGCCCTGGCACTGGGCTGTCAGGGAACAGGCACTGCCCTGCCACCCCCACGGCTCTCACCCGGGATGCTCTGATTGAGCAATGACACAGCTCAAGTCTGGGTTTGATTCACACTTGCTGAGTATTGTGTTCCTCTGCACAGGAGTGTGATTGCAGGGTGGAGATAACAGCTGCAGGGAAAACAAAGGTATGGAAGTGAACCTCCTGCCAAGGACTGTTCCAGATTCACCCAGCTGCAATGGACTTTGCCATAGGGCTGTGGATCCCCAGGAATAAAGTCAATGCACCTGGTGTCTCATGGGCTATAGGCCAGAGAAAAAGCACTTTTACCTGTATGCAGTTTGACTTTGTTTTCCTCATTTCAACAGACATCACATATTTTTAACAGCATCACTGAAGAGTTTGATTCGAAGAGGCAGCCAGGACCAACCTCTCCAGGCACAATCCCTGGGTTCAAAGGCACAGCTGCCAGCCCCCGTGCACATTGATGTCATGGATATCACCTCTCTGACCTAGGGTAGGCAGCGGGGAGGCAGCAGCTTCATGCCCAGCACTTGCACCTGAAATTCCCTTTCTCAGGATGGCCATAAGCCATCTTCAGAAACACTCCTAAACACCCAGTCTGCTTTGTAGTGTGGACAGGTGTCTGTGTCAGAGCTCCAGTACCCTGAGGGGAGCTGTGTCTGAAAAAGGAAAGTTACTGTTTATTAAGTTAACTAGTAAGTTCTGTTTATTAGGAGGGTGTATTTCACAAGCAGGCTTCAAACATCATTTGTTAGATACGTAACTTGCCAAAATGTTATCAAAAATGAACATACACAAGCCTAATAATCAAACAGATCCTGAAAATCCTTATTTTTAAAGGGAATTTTGAGCTAAGTGAAGGAAACAGCCAGGAGTGCTCAGAGATGAATCTTTCCTACAGGTTTTCACTTAGGTTGATGAACTGCCTCCATACTCCATTGTTCCCTGTTACTTTACACTGAATATTTTCCAATTGTAGTTTTCTGGCTTTTAACCTACTTAAAACACAAGTTGTTTCCACAGCTCATCAGGTCTGCTAGTCACACAGTTCTTCCATTTTCCCTGGAAACTCACCATCTCATGATCCTTTTAACCTATCTACCACTATATGTAAGGTGATTGACAAGTAAGCATCTTGAGAAGCTACATTAATTAAAAGCAAAAATCAAATACTTCCATAGATGTAAGACCTCTCTTTGGCACTAAAGCAGCTTTGCCACTTATCTTTCAAATTCCGGCCAATGTAATTGCTACATTTTGCCTTACAAGAAGCTCATTTTCTTGCTAGCACAGGAAATGTAGTACTTGGCTTTCTTGGGATTCAAAGCTTTTTGGTGTCCAATTTGTGAATGCTTTGTTTTCCAAAGGCAAAAAAGGAAAGTTATGATCATTTCACTTATCACTTCTTCCAAAAAAGAAGAAAGCTCAGTTGCTCTTTGCCAGAGATACAAAATGTATTGAAATACCAAATCGTCAAGGCTGCATCATACCCCCAGCTTAATGAGGCTGAGACTGGGAGCACAAGAGGGATATCAGAGACTGTCTGGAATGGAGACAGATGGGACAGGACGTGGCTGCTTATGAACACACAAAATTGAGATGCACAGAAACACCTATATGTGTGCTGGCTTTGTCTGCTCCCTTGACATCCAAGAGGGATTTGTCCAACATAGCATTTGGAATCAGGGGCTGGGATTCACTTCATCCTGGAAGATAGACCTGCACCCAGGCACGACACAGGCCTCACACACAGACCTGCAAAGCAATAGCAGGATACTTTAGGGCACCTCAGGAGTCAGTGGATGCCTACCTGGGGCAGTGGAGGGAAACCCTAGATTTTCAATGTCTCCAAAGGGAGCTTGGACTCCTGCAGGGGCTGCACATCAGCTACGCTTGAACACTGAAACACAGTCATGCAAGGATAAGTTTTCTACTTTGACCTTTTAAAAACAAAGTCTTTTAAAAATGCCCCACACTCTCTGTGGAAAGCCCATTTCTTAGGTAAAAATAGTTTTCTTCTTTTTCCAGCTAAGCACTTGCTTTGCTTTGTCTTTGAATCACATACAAGAATTTTCTACTGCACATTTTCAAGTTTGTCATGTGTAGGTCAACAGGGTGCTGGGAACAGCAAGGCTAGCCAAGGAAATAAAGGTGGAAAAATATGTTCAGATGAAGGAAATGGCCACCTTTTTGTAATGAATACATGAACATGCTGGAGAAAAGGGATGCAAACAAGGCCAGTCTTTCAGGTCACCTAATTCCAAAACCTGGAGATAAGAATAAGTTTCTGCGCACACACACACATACGAAAAGAGAGGCTTAAAAATAACTGTTGAAAGGTAAGACAGTACAACTTCTCTACTCACAAGCTCATGTGATACATGTGGGGCTGTGTTAACACAATTTTTTTTAGTGTATTTTTTTATCTGATAGTGTATCTGTTTTGTTGTAATATTTGTTAATGATCTTTTGGTCTACAGGCAGAGGTAGGAAATGCAAATACGGTGGAAGCTCCTTGTCTTGACAATAGCCCTGAATCCATGTGTGAGCTCCAGCCTGCTGACCCCCAGGGCAGCCCAGTGTCCTCAGCTGCACAAGAGAGAAGCACCAGTGCCTTGGGGAGCAGCATGGTTTGGGGATTTGTCTCCAGGTCCATGGCTTCACCTGGCTCTGTCAGGTCTTCAGGACTGCATCAACACTGATGTGGTCATGAATGCATGAGGTGATCATGCACAACCACAGACAGGATAATATCATGGTAATATCAGAAGCATCCCCACAGGTGTTTTTAACATTCCAGTTAGTTCCCATCTTTGTCTCATCTCCATTCAGAGGCTTGTGCCTACCCACAGGTTCCTGATCTTGCTGTGTTGGCCTCCCCACCTGCTCAAAAAGGGAGGGAAAAGCAACAGGTAGTGCTTGCATACCCCAGGTACAGGGGCATGCCACAATTCTCTGTCATCTGCAGATGTCTGCAGGTAACTGCAAATATCCCAGGGCTATTTTAGGAGCTGGAGCTCCAGCACCAGCACCAGTCAGTTTTTCACACACCAGAAGTGTGGCCCATTGATGAGAGCTGTTGCCATCAATTGTAAATCTACTATATCTTACTACTAGGGACAGCTCAAGCACCTGTTGGGAATACCCTGTACTCCTGATTCAGAGGAGTGCCAGGCTGCTCACCTGAGGATGTGGATCTTCCCAGTCCTGGGCTCAGAGCAGAGCAGCCAGCAGCTTTGTAGTGTCAGTTCACCAGTGGCCAGCCTCAATCCCTCAATACAGATACGGGTAACTGCTTTCTTCTGAAAGCTCACATCAGTAACCCATGCCCACTGCCCCATGTAGGTGCTAGCTAACCATCCTCACCACAGAAGCCACACAAGTCATCTGCTGCTTCTGCAGCTCGCTCCCCCTGTCCCAGCCCAGGCCTCACCTTCCCCTCCCATGTAAGCAGTGTGTCTGACTGGTTTGGAGCTGTTGAGCCTGGACATCCCTCCAGGATCCCTCCTGGATAACCTCCTGTGGTTATCACAATCACAATCACAATCACAATCAATCACAATCACAATCAATCATAATCACAATCACAATTTCTTCTTAGGCCAAGGCCTCAGCAGTCACTGCCAAATTCACTCACAAAGCCTTTCTCAGATACAGTGCTGGCATACTCTGGAACCCCATTCTTCCTCCGACACATGTACCTATAGTGACACCTAGGGTACAGTGACGATGACTCTTGCCGATTTCACCGCCACTTCTGTCATCCCAGCAGTCATCATGTTCACTGGGAGACCAGCCTTGTTGCCATTTCCCAGCTGATGCTGTCAAGCACAGATTTTGGTGGCCAAAGGCCATCTGGCACTAACTACAAAACCACAGAGAACTGAGGAGGCTGCCTAGATCACTGTGACCAAACTGCAGTACACACACCCTGGGAAACTGGGGGGAGCAGATGCTGAGTGGGTGGAAGATGACTGGATACTGGGAATGTACTTGCCCAGCCAGCTGACCACCCTGGACACAGCTTTGGTCCAGGTGGCTTCTGTAGAAGACATACATCATGTCACCCTAGGCTCTGTTCAAAAATCTAGTGAGAGAAGGACAGACAGCAAGGGAAGCACAGGGAGCATGCAGGGCAAAGGCATTGTTCATCAGCAGTATCAGGAAGATGCTGTAATTCACACAGGTCTGCTGTATACCACTCAGGTTCTGAATCAAGAGTAACTCACACCTGAAAAATAATCAACCTGCCCCTCTCCTGCTCGGTTCTTTAAAAACTGTAGTGCTGTATGAGCCAGTCTGCAATATTAGAAGCAGCAAGTGCTACCTCAGACTTTTTAGAATAGGCTTCCTACATAGATTCCTTCATCCTTTACTTCATTTTAGGAAATAAACTTCAATTAAATGTGAAGCATTAAACTCATGTCTGTTAGGCTGTCTATTTGTAGTCACAGTGATCCAATAATCTGACAAACACATTGTTGTGGTGTTTACTCCAACAGACTTGTCTGAATTAGATAATCCATCTCAGAAGGAGCAGATCATAAGGCTGGAAGGGCCTCATCCATTCCCTAGCCTCAAGGCAGGGTCACCTACAGCTATGTCACTTCTGACAAATATTTGTTCAATCTGTTCTCAGAGTTCTCCAGTGATGGAGATACCTCATCTTCCTCAGACAGCCAATTTCCCTGCTTCATTTCCTTCAGCAACAGAAAGCTTTATTCACTATCTACCCTGAATCTCCTCATTTGCTACAATTGGGTCACGTTGCTTTTTATCCCATCTACCACCAACAAAGAGAAAACAAAAATGCCCTATTCTTTGCAACAGCCTCTGAACCCTTACCATCCAACAAATCTTCCTTCATATTCTGGTTATGTCTTGCCCATAAGCAGATTGCAGCTATTTGGACATTACAATATCAAAAATTTCCTTCAAAATGTCATGCATTTTAAAAGCTTCCACTGTGCAAACTGCTGCTGTGCTGCATTTGCTTCACAGACCTCCTGAGACCCCTTCTTCTCAGCTTAGCCATTGAAGGAGGCACTAATACTCCAGTCTCTGTTGAGAGTGTTTGCTGACAGCAAACTTCAAATTTGCTTAATATTAATAATTGCTGAGTAAACTTTGGCTGCACAAAAATACATGGAAAGTGAGCCAGAAAAGTTGGCTGTAGACAGACACTTGCTGTTCAGTGGAGGAAACCATGCACTGCAAAAGATGGCATTTAACAGCAGTCTTCACTGTCACTTCCTACCTGCACCCTCATGCAGGGTCTGCCTCCTGAGATTCTCAGTAATCTCCATCTCCTGACTCATCAGCCTTCTCCTTGAGGCACCATCAACAGCCTCATCTTGTTCAGTGTCCTTCTGTCTGCCTCAGGCCCCAGGCAGTGCCACTGCTCAGGCCAAAATAGCAAGTTCAGCACTGCTCAGCAGGGCAGATGCTGCTCTACCATCATGACATGTAGTGGTGGCAGCACTTCCAGGCTCATCTCACCAGTTAGCCAGCACTGAGGTGAGATTTATTTCACCTAGTTTTGGCCACCCAGAAAAGAGGCACTTGAGCTATGCATGAAATCTTGTTCACAACACAAGGGCAGAAATGACCCCCTGTACAGGGACATGTCTCTCTGTACTGGTTATAGAGGCAATTTAAAAAATTCCATTCCTACTGAAAAGAAATCGTTTCCTTCATCAGTGCCCAAGTCATCGGACTTCACACAGTTTCGAGCAAAATTCAAACAAGAAGCAGTGTTTGAAGAAAATACTACTATCTCACACCTAACAATGGGAGGGTCAAGGTCAGCATCAAAGCCTCACTGCATAGACAATTACTTTTTCTTCAGATGCCTGCTTTTCTGTGGATCTCAGTGCACAGGGAGCCTGAGGCCCATGAATTGCAAGTTAAAAAGATCGTCAACTTCACCTCAGGTCAAGGGGAATAGAAGACAAGAAACCAGCCTACATTCAGTAAACAGCTCAGGCACGCTTTCTTATTATTCCTCTGAAGATGGGTGCCTATTACAAGAAGTACTTGCAAGTTTGAAACACCCCATCTAACCTTCACTTAACTATCAGAGCACTCTTATTCCTGGAGATATGTATTATGGGAAGCACACAACTTAAGAAAGGATGTGTGTACCAGAAAAATAAAATCACCTTTAGCAGCAAAAGAAGTCTCTGATTCATACATCTGAGCTGCAGGCTTTACAGCCAATTGTTTTTCATATGCCTCACATATATGCATGAAAAAGTTGCTTTTTGGTGAAGTACATAAGCCCTGCACATAAAATAACCATTTATCCTCAGATGGCATTCTCCCAGGCAGGCACTGATTAGGAGAGGAGAGCACAAGTGACTCCCTGCTCAGCTAGCAGATGGGTGGCAATCCAGGTGTCCAGCAGGTCTAGGACTAACTGGTACAATAGTGTCAGCCCTTCTCATTTGAGATAGTTGTTAATTACACAGAGGTGGCTTTGACTAGTTCTTTCCATACTTGTTCAATCAGGCATGTTCAGCCTGACATAAACTTACATGTTCTATACCCATTCTCTCAATTATTTTTAGTCTATCCTTGATCATTTCTTCCCCTTTCCGATCTTGATGTGGAGAAAAGCAGAGAAAGTGCAAAAGAATCAGGACTGTCCTCACCCCATAAATATATTCTTCTTCATGAGGGGAAGAGGAGGGGCAGGCACTGATCTGCTCTCTCTGGTGACCAGTGACAAGGACATGAGGGAAAGGCCTGAAGCTGTGTCAGGAGAATGTACTGGGTACTAGGAAAAGGTTCATCACTCAGAGGGTGGTTGGGCACTACAATAAGCTCCTCAGGGAAGTGGTCACAGCACCAAGCCTGACAGAGTTCAAGAAATGTTTGGAGAAGGTTCCAAACATTGTGTGACTCTTTGGAATGGTCCTGTGCTGGGACAGGAGTCAGCCTTTGATGATTCTGTAGGTCCCTTCCAAATCAGGATATTCTGTGATTTTATGATTCTATGTAGCTTCTGATGTCAGATTAGTTTTGATGGCACCTGCTGGCAGACACAGGATATGCCTCTGCAAAGCAGAGAGGAGCCAGCAGACAGACACAGACTGTCAGCAGGAATACATGACAGAAAGCAAAGTAAGGCAGAACTGAAAGGATAGGTCCTGGTGAAAATCATGATGTCTTGTGAGGAAATTATCTCCACCCAGCACCCAAGCTTGTTCCTGTGCTGGTGGAAACAAGACCTTAACTGTACTACTTGCAAACAGAGAGGAACACTTCAAACAGCACAACACTACCCAGAGTCAGAAATCTGAGGAGAGGCTCCAGGCTGAAGCCCAGCTGAAAGGCAGAAAACACATCTGTGTGGCAGTAGAACAGCATGGGTCTCAATATGGCTGCACAATGTATCTGTCAGCTTCTTCAGACGTGAGAACCACGGCCTCTGATTATGCAGGACTGACAGAAAAACCAGCTGCTAGGACCAGAGATCTGTGCTGCCTGCTGGTATTGCCACCATCCTGAGCACCAGCAGGACTGTCCAGGCAGGCACAAACACCACAAACATGGTACCTGTGTCAGGATTAACTCAGTGTAGCAGTCACATTCCTTCCCTGCTTCCTGAATCACCTTCCTTTACTCTTCTGCTTGGAATTGGTGGCTAACCCTGAAACTGGAGTGAGATACTGAACCCCCTGGACAGCCTGAGGAGCCAAGGGAGATGGTGGAAGGACCACAGGCAGCCTTGCCAGTCTCTGCTTGTCTCTCTCCACATGGGTGCAAGGGTACAAGGAAGGCAGGGAAGCTTAAAAGCATGGTACCACTAAGGGCTGTAAAACTAGCAAGCAAATAAACTTACAAACTATTGCTGTGCATAATTGAATTACTTTTACACTAGGTTCTTAAATTTTGAGCTTGATCTGTGCTTATTTTTCAGCACTTTGAGAACTGCTATGAGTCCTGGTTTCTAGGAACACTGTATTCCTTGAGATATGTGGCAGATAAAAGAGAGATGTAATTTGCCTCCTCAAGAGAAGTGGATGCAAGATCCTAATGGAAAAGGCATAGGGAATATGTCTGTCAGAGCAAAGAGTAGAGAAAAATCACACCAACAGGGCTGAGTGATACCTCTTTCTTGGGGTCAGTGTTCAGGGACAGGCATACTTGGAGTGTGAATCCCAAAATGTATGCCACTGTTGCTGCAATAGCTTCCCTGAAATTTTTACCTAGGGAATTCAGTGACACTTCTGATCCCATGGTCCCCAGCCCATATCAATCCTCACAAACATGCAAATTGTTTTAAACACTCAGGATGAAATGAAAATTTATTTTGTGCCTCACTACAAAGCACAAGGACTGAGTAGCCATTAAGGCCAATGCCCAACAAAACCATAAACAGTGTCTGAGATTCAGGAGATGTTTGAGTACTATATTCTAGAAGCTCAGAACCTGTACACAAAAAGTGCAGACACTCAGCCATCTAACCCCACTGGTCCTTGCTTCCAGCTCCTAAGGCGAGCTCACGAGTTCTCTGTCCCTCTCCAAACCTTCCTTCCAAAATCAGGAACCATACTGGAACTGTCCCAGGTGTTTTCTGCTGAACCAGATCAGGTATTTGTGCTATATGGCATAAACTGACACAGTGTCCTGGGTGTGCCAGCAGGCCACCAGTATGAATGTCCAAGTAGATGGAATCTGCTCAGATAGTGTCTGACAGTAGCCAGGGAGAAGGGAATTGTTAGATGGAAGACCATGAATATCCATTCATCTCTGCACCCCAAATCCTTGCAAGGCAACCCATGAGGAAGGTTCACAAGCCTGAGGCTTCAGAACAGGGGCTGACCCTCATTATTGGACTGATGGTTTAGCACCAGGCACCATAACTGGTCACGACTCAGGGTGCAAGTGGAGAGTCCCACTGGAGGGCAAGAAATCTGGGCAATAATCTCACTGAAAATCAGAAGTGACTGGGCAGAGAGTGTTTTAAATTAAAAAAATCCCCAAATGTAATTAATTTTAAAGGAATGAAAATTCAGTTTTGTGGAGATGGAAGAAAGAGCACGTTCTTCCATGTTAGAAAAAACAAGAAAATGAGGATTCCATGGGGTTTCTTGTTGGTTTAGAGTGGCTTTTTGAAACTTTGTTTTTCCAGCCATTTCCTCTTTGTTCATTCTATATTGCCATCATTAAATGGCAGTGTGAGGACAAGGAAGAAACTGTGTGAGGAGAGAAAACAGTGAAAATGTGACTTTAAATTGTGGTTTAAGAGCTGAACCATGATAACTATTTGAAGAACTTCACTTATTCTATAAGTTTGTTGCTTCGGGATTTTTAATTTAAAAAAAACCCTTCAAAATATATTTCTGACTTCCAAACAAACCTGGTGTTTATTTGACAGGCTGAACTGTCTTTGTTGTTATCTGCAGTCTGTGTTTTTGTAATTGCATAGAATCAAATACTTACTGAATCCACACCATAGGAAAGGCAGGAAGTGCTATCACTTAGGTAACAATGTACTCTCAACAAGGCATATCTTGCAATCTCTGCATGTTACATTTCCAAACACCCAGATATTCCAATGCCCTGCATGGAAATAGTTAACAAAGCTGTCTCCTTCCATGGCAGCTCACGTTTTAGTTCTCTTGAGCAAGCAAATCCCAAGAGAAAATTCTGCCTTAAAAAATCATGATGAAGATGAAAAAGTCAGCCCTTTCAGTTGTTTGAAGCCTGAGCTTTAAAGCCAATTATAATTCAAATTATAAATACAGTCTATTTCTGCCTCACATTTTAAAGAACTGTGAAACGCCAGATGGCTTTTCTGTCGCTGTACCCTGCCATATAAAATATATTTTTACGGTTTCTGATCTCACTACAAATAGGGCATGAGAATGATAAGCTGTTAATGTAAAAATAATTTTCCGTGTGAACTTGCCGTGTCTGGAGGCAGTTTCTCAGCAGGCTGGGAGATGCCCTGCTTTTCCACCACTGGATGGCATTCAAGGGCCATAAATACTCACACTGGGAACTGCAGCAAAAGAAAATTAAAACATAAAGTGTCCAAAGCCTCTGGATTCTTGGTAATGCTTCTGTAATGTATTCATGCTTTCAAGGTTCCTAGGAAATAAATCTGGAAAGATAAAAAAACAGTTTCGGAGGAGAAAGGAGCTTTCCTCTGAGACGAAGCTGAATATGCATGTAGGATGTGGGACAGGAGATCTGAAAGCAGCATTCCAATTAGGAGAATCCAACAGTCATATCTCGGCATCTCAGTCTACATCAACATTAACACAGGTTGGCAGGAAACAATTCGATGTGGCTTATGTTTTTCCTGCCCAATATGGACCCAACAGGGAGAGAAAAAGTGAAAAGTATTAATTTGACCTTGGGTCTACACAGACACAACGTCCCTGGTCGTGCAACACCTGCACACACAAAAAGCTCTTTAAAGCGTTTCTGCCTTTGTATTCCTTCTTTAAAGCTCAGCCCCGTCCTACCGCCAGGCAGCATCATTAAATCCTCCCCATCTCACGGCTGAGCGGCTGAGAGGAGGCTGGGCTGGAGACCCCTGGGGCCCCTTCCCACCTGAGCCGCCCCGCACTTCCAGCCCTCATTAACAATAAAGACAGACTGACGTTTCTCAGGGATCAGACGAGCCCCCGGAGGGGGAGCAGCATTTGCGGGGGTAGCGCTGAGGGTCTGGGAGTGCGAGTAGGGTCGGGGTTGCCGGGGACGGCCGCTGTCCCACAGCGAGAGAGGGGGAGCGCTGCACGGACCAGGGGCTCGGCAGCGCTCAGAGAGCGCAGCTCGCTCCAGGCCGGCAGCATTCGCTGCGTTCCAGCAGGTAACACCTTGAAAGGAACACACAGTTTGCACCTCTGCGGTACAAAGGAAAGTTTGGAAGAGGAGAAACGATAGAGCCACTGCCTCTGCTGTGTAAAGAAGGAGTACGAGCAACAAAACGCTCATCAGGAAAAGCTGTGATATTCTGGGCAGCCAGTGTTGCTGCCAAGTCTGTACGTTTTGCTATGAAGTCTAGCTATGAATTTTTGTTCCCTCTTTAATTTTTTAAGTCTGCCTTGGGAAACCAGCCTTGCTGCCACTTGCTGAGAGTGTGGTTGACGGTGGTTCTGGCCTCACTTGCCCAGAGGTGTTTATATTCCTCAGGCTGTGCTGCCTGGAGTGCTGGTCACGGTGTTTGTGGTGATGTGCCCAGGACTCTTTGCTGCAGTTTAATTCCATTTGGGGTATGATGGCAACAGGATATGTTTCCTTCTAGTGAGGATTTAACTCAGGTGATAGGTGCTTGCAGGTAAAAAGGGGTGAGGTCCAAGGATACCTAGGTTAAATTGGGACCTTCTCTAGCTGTTATACAGAGTGTTTCACAGCAAAAAGTAGTTGATGTGGCTTAATCTTCCTATTGCGGTGAATGTGTCTGTAGTATTCCAGTATCTCATAAAAATATATATATACTCTATAATAAATACATTATATAGTGTTTAATAAAGATATAAACATATATGATGTTATATATTTAAATATTCATGTCCCTAAAGATGTGTCCTTTGTTCAGAGAAGACCCCCAGTGGCATGTGGGGTAAAGTCCTCACAATAGCCTGGTGGAACCTTAGCACCCAGCTACAGACAGCTTTTAGGGGTGCTTGGTTGCTGGTTGTCTGGAGAGGCTCACATGGGTCCCTGGTTCTGATATGATAATGTGTAGTTTTCTCTCTAATGTAGTTTATGAGGCATAAAAAGAAAATGGAGGAGTTACAACAGTCCTGCCTGTACAACCTTGTTCTCCCAGCCTGGGCACTGTTCAAACCAGGGCTTGAGGGCAAGGAGCTGCTCCCAGGGAGCAATCTTCTGGTCTTCTTTTATAGCAGTCTGCTCAGGAGACTCTTATCAGATATGGATCTTGTCCAAACCCTCCTCCTGTAAGGCCTGTTTACCTTACCTGAAGAGGTGGAAGCAGGTGGAGTGGTTATCTGTCTTAAACTACTATCGACCATGCACAAGGTTTTCTACCCAGCCCATTGAAACAGGGTTTTACAATAGCAGAAGCAGAACTCTTTCTTCCTGCAGAAGAAACAGTAACCATGTTTTTGACACTTAGTAGTATAGTGCAAGGTAAAACAGAAGAAATAGGAAACATCAAGGGCAGAGTTTTAACTCTAAGTATCAAAACACTGACTTTGAATTGGGTTTTAGAAACTACAAAGCACAGTTCAAACACATAGTAATTACTCAACAGAGATTATGCACACAACAAAGGCATTGTGTTCTATCTGACATTCCTCATGTAGGAATCCCAGCATTATCTTTGCCTCATGGCCATTCTGTAATCAAGCAGCTAAAAAGGAACAAATCTTCCTCATTACCTCCAGTACCCTCACAGCCCTGTGGACACCCAGAATCACATCAGCCACTGAGATCAGTCATTCATTCTATGGTCACCACCTTTTGCCTGTGGAGCCAGAATCACATCAGCCACTGAGATGAGTTGTTCTTTGGTCACCACCTTTTGCCTGTGGAGCCAGGAACTCAATTCGTCCTTGAGGTGATCTGCAACACAACACTGGATGGATCCAGAGCATAACCACTGGACTAATCTGTATTGTCACCAGCTTTCTCTTCCCAAGCACTTCACAGAAATCTATTACATCCATGGCACCAGAAAAAAGCCCCATGGCTAATGCTGCCCAAGGATGGAGAAAATGAAGAGCACAGAGAGGCAAGTTGTTATAGTAAATAGCACCATGCTGTCTCCATGTTTATTATTCTGAACACTCTGCTGGTTTTCAGTCTCCCCACTGCTAGACCACACGTCTAGAGCAAAATTATGTTTTCTCTTCTGCTTGGGACAGAAATTATTCAGTAATGCTAAGAAACTAGAAGACATCCTTATTAGGAATACTGGTGCACTATGAAACCCTGTATCATTGCCCCAGCAATGGTTAATGCCTCATGCCCAAGGAAAGGAAAAAAATTAATAAAACCTATCAGAAACAAGTATTTGATCTGACCAAAAATCAATAAAAAGACCCCATTCCTTCTAATGCCTACAGGGCCAAAATGATTTGTTTATACTTCCCATTATCTTTGCATTTATGGCTGTAAATGTTACTAATGGCTATGCAATTACCCATCTCTTTTAAGCATTAACTTAGAGCTCTTTCAGACTTCTACCTCCAGCTCTGTGCTTGGAGGCCCCATCAGCTGGAGCTATTTCCCCTGGGCTCTCAGGCAACTATGCACCCTTATGTCTTCCAGTAATACATGGATCAGTGTTCTGCCCTTTTATTTATTTTGTGACTTTTCAGAATTGCTTTGCTGTTGTATCCTCCTCTGGGAATATATTTACATGAAAGGAACATTATGAATCACTTAGTATAAAGACTTAAAAGAGGTGAAATGACAAACACATGTGCAAACATAGTTATTCCAAATCAAGCTAACTCAAAAACCTGCAGGGGAAAGAAAAATCATTCTCCCTTCATGCCTTCATCTGGCCTTACCTTACTTAAGTTATTAAGTGTACACTTGTGTTAAGGTGTGAGAACAAGCAATAACATTCTCTATCCCTGTCTGCTGAGGATGACACCTGATAGCCTGGCACTCACTAGAGTATCACTATGAAGAAGATGGGCAGAAAATAACGATGGGGAATAAAATGGAAATTAAAAATAAAACAACAAACAAACAGAGAAATAGAGCATGTTGGCTTTTCCTCTTTAAACACTGATTCTCTTAGCTGTGACTGCATGGTAAAAGTTACAATGTTCCTACAGGCTAGCAGTGACTTACTAGAGTCATTTCTGGAAGAAGGAGAAACAGGGACAGGAGCTGTGTTTGGAGTGGTGGTTTTGTTTCTGGACTGACCCTTCTCTAGACTGTCTCCATGCAGAGGTGTAGGAAGTTCAAACCTTGCTGTCTCTGAGCCAAACTATGGCTAGTCTTGTTCCAAAAGAAAATACCCTAACAAAATTTTCAAGAAATGAAAACTGCCTCCAAACCCTGCAGCAGAGCAAAGGCAGTCTCAGCAATCACCAGGGGATTGTTCAGTTTGTATCAAGCAGCAGTGTGAGACAGCTTGAGCTGGATACTAAGACTTGGGGTGTTTTACTATTATAATACTGCAGAAGATGGCGACATGCCAAAATAATGCCTAAAGAATGTTTTTAGAGAAGATTAAGTTGCCACAAGGTTGGAGAAAAAGTTTCTTTTACAAAGTAAAAGCTAGCTAAAGGATAGAAAACAAAGGGTAAGGCTGACTTTGACCTTTTACTTACAAGAATCAGTTTTACTCAACATAGTAATCAGAAAACTAGAGAAGGAAATCCTCTGTGACATTTCCAGATTCATAGATTGTACTAAACCCTTGTTCAGGCTGCCAACATTTATGCCGAAGGTGAAGAAACCCAGAAAGACCAGACAAACCAAAATGGTCAAACAGATGTTGGATAAACTTCAGAGCATATAAATATAAGTTAATGCTTTTAGGGAAAAGTAAGCCAAACCACAGATGATGCCAAATGCAGAACTGGAAGTGACATGTCAGAAAAAAAAAAATTAAGAGTCATTAATCTCTGGTCTCACAAGTCTCTGGGCAGCAACATAAGATAAAACAGTATCATGAAAAAGGGTACCAGAATAAGACAGAGGGCATCATTTTGCTGCTTCATGTAACTTTGGTATTATCACACTGCAGTTCAGGTCAGGGTCTGCTCTGTGCATCTCAGGAAGGCATGAAGTAAAGTTAAAGCAGGTGTGGGGAAAACCAACCAAAAGGACCAAGCAGCTGCCTTACTAGGACAGCCCTAAAAATGCTGGGATCTTTGTGATAGAGAGGACAATGCTTAGAACAGGAAGAGCTGAGTATTACAAAATAATTAAGGGAGTATCTAAGAAATTAGTTTAACGTAGAGCAAGCAATTTTTATACTTCTCTAACTTATTGTGATAAGAAGTTATGAAAGCACATAATATCAGCAGGTTCAAACCAGAGTGGATAAATTAATACAAAAGAAATGCATGTATGGGTAGATCCAAAAAGAACCAGGCAGAGATGTAATCCCTAGCAGCCCTCAGTAAACCAGTGTGGATACTGGCACATATGGGAGTGATTCTGTGATACTGTGGGAGTGGCACAAGGGAAACCAACTGCAAGAAATGGCCAGAGTCTTGTGATCCCATAAAAAGCATCTGATGCTGCCAGAGTCAGAAACCGAGTGCTTGGGTAGAAGGATGATTGATTTGACCTGAAAGATATTTCTTATGTTTTTAGACCATCAAAATTATGAAGAAAGACAGATTAGGAAGAAGGAGAGATTATTTTAAAAACAAATTATAAAATCAATAAACCCCAAATTCTCAAGAAATTAACACTGAGCTGAAGTCCTCTCCCAGAGCAAATTTCCTGGCCTTTTGTTTCCCTCAACCAAAAGAATAATGGTTTCTCTCACACCCCCAGACCCAGAATGGTTTGGCAGAGCAGTAACTGTTAGATTTACTGCATACACATGTGTGCAGATAATGAGATGGCGTCTTACTGCAACCTGACAGCAGGCCAAGTGCTGGGTTAACATATGTCAGAGACATGGGAGACTGCAGAGCTACAGGGAAACCCTTTAAACAGTGAAGTCCCCCAGACACCTGTTATAACAGACACCTGAATAACTGTTAGTTTTATTTCATCACCAAGTGAGTTTACAAATTTCCTGACATCTTCTTCAAATCAATCTTTTTCCATGGCAATCTTCATTGATGCCCTTCCCTCCACTGCAAGAGACTCCTGCTATGTATGCATATATTTAAGTGAATTCCAAATTAGTAAGGAGATTTTCCTAGCTGTAAAAGGGAGACAACCTGTGCTTTTCCAGAACAAGCCCTGGGATAACCTCTTTTCCCCCTCACCACTATTAAGAAACATTGTTTAGGCAGGGTTAAAGGGAGGGAAAAGGACTTCTCACTTGGAACTTATCAGTCTTGCTAGGAGTAAGAAGTCTGGTCTGAAACATCAATTCATTAAAATCCCTACAGCTTGAGAGATCTATCTTTCTGCCAAGAAGATGCCCTTCCTGTTCTCACCAGCTGTGGACTGGAAATTGAAAAGTTTCTCAGCCTGGCACCTGGAAGCAGTGAGGCACTCACACTGTCTGTCTGTCCACACAGGTGTCCAACAGCTGCTCCTCAGCAAATGTTTTACCCTCTGGTCAGTTTTAAGTATTTTTGGATAAAGGGTAATGACCTCAGCTCTTGGAAGTTCTTAGCAGCTCTGTGAAAATAAACACCTACTAGTGGTAAAATATAAAAATTGGGATCTGGCCAAAAATAAGTTGGTAGCACCCCTAAGAAAACATGCTGGATGGACAAACAGCAGCCCTGGCTCTGGCTAATGGCTCTGCAGCAGCTCAGGAGGGCACCTGATAGGACCACTAGGTGGAAGAGGGGTTTGCTGAGACATGGCAAAATGGATTTTCAATGAGACGTGGCACAGATAGTCAGGAAATCAAGCTTCACTAGCCCCTCTGCTCACAGAACGAATTTGTTATTAGGACTGTGGTGATGTAAGTTTATATAGGTCACTGTGACAGCAAAAATATATCATTTTTATCTTCAGTCTGCTTGATCTTCAGCATTTTTAATCCACAGTATCAGTCTGACTGATTCATTGTTACTTATAAACCACACTGACAAAGACTTCATTTTATCTCCATGCACAAATACCCTGTTTCTAAAATATAGAAGATGTACATTGGCTATCTACATAAACAAGGGATTAGTTTTTCTTCTGATTTTATGACATTGTTTGTCCATGCCCTCTTGAATATATATGACCAACTGAGCCTCTATTTCAGCCATTTTATAATGCAATGAAATTGTATTGTGCTGGTTTTTCTGTTTTTCTTTTTTACTGCAAATATGGTATTTAATCCCTACAAATATAAATCTAGATAGTCTTCCAGCACTCCTATTCATATCCCATTTATTCTTTATTATGGTCTGCTGTATTAACTTCCTTGTAATATGTAGCATTGTTTTTCCTAATCCTGACTGTAAGTGGGCCCACTGATCTACAATTGCCACTCTTTCAACCATGGCCTGGATTTTTGCTCTTACTTTCAAATGTAAAGAAACACATTCTGACCTCATTCTGACGATGACGTAAGAAAATGTATTCAAATAATATATGCTAAAGATGTAAAGTTTGGCCTGCTGAATCCTGTGGACTTCAGGACTCTGGGATTTCTCTGGGCTTACTGGTGCAGGCCAAGTGTGGGCACACAGGGATTCTCCATCCCAGTCTGTTGGACACAGCCCCTGTCCTTGTGTGCAGGTTTGTCCAGCAGAAAAGAGGAGCATTTGTCCCAGAGATGCACCAAGGAAACTGCACAGAGATTACCCAGCAGACCACTGCCTTCAGCCACACTCACATAAACACAAACAACCCTCACCCTCCTCCCTTCCAGCTGATGAGGATTGAAATCCTCTATGAAAACATATGTCTCCTCACTTTTGAGATTCATGAGTGCAGTTACATTCAAGATCCTTGAATATCAGCTCAGCTTGCCTGGGCTCCCCTACCTAGACCAAGTGGGTCTCCTCCTACTCTCCAGACAGTCCAGCTTGAAGTTTGCTAGCAAGAAAATGTGTGGACCACACATTCATCTCACAAACCTCTCCACAGTCATGGATTCCTTGAATTTAGCACAGCTTCTCTGTCTACCCATGCCCTGACCCTGTGTCCCCTTATTCAGCATGACCTCAGACCTTGAGTCCTTCCAGGTTCAGGCTTCCTCCTGCTCATCAATTAGTCCAGCTAAAAATTTGTCATACAATTACACATACATGTCCATACAGGATTAAATTAACTAGAAGAAAAGGAAGTATATTTTGTTATTCACATGTGCTAATATTTAAATCTCTCCCACATAAGTATACACCCTGGTCCCTTCAGTTGCTGACAACTTGACCTACCCACTGTCCCTCCAATTGGGACAACCCTGATGTCTAGAGGAAAAATAAATTTGATGAGTGTTCTCTTTTAAAATGATAGAAACATTTCAGATGTAATAGACCTTTAAGATCATCTAGTCTAACCATTAACCCAGCCCTGCAAAGTCCCTTACTTAATCATGTCCCTAAGTGCCACATTTAAACGTCTTTTAAACAGCTCCAGGTTTGGTGACTCCACCACTCCCTGTACAGCCTGTTCCAGCACTTAACAAGCTTTCTCTGTGAAAAAATGTTTCCTGGTATTCAGTCTAAACCTCCCCTGCTGCAACTTGAGGCCACACCTCATGTCCTATCACCTATCACCTGTTACTGAAAGGGGAAAGGGAAAGAGACGGAGCCTCACCTGGCTACAGCATCTGTTTAGGGAGTTCTAGAGGTTGGTAAGGTCTGCCCTGACCTTCTCCTGCCGGCATATCGGTCTCACTAGTTGCTGTCACCAGACCTATGGGTTTCTTCTCCGGTTCACTTAAGCCTCGCAGCACTCACACACGGGATACAAAGTTTTGCCCAGTCCCCAAGCACCCACGGAGCAGACAGGAGGCTCATTCCCCCTTCCCACTGCTTAGAAAGCCCAGGATGCCCCCCACTGCCCGAGTGCCATCCCTAATAGCCCATCAGCCGGGGGCTGAAGGGGTCTGGTCTGTCTCCGTGTTTCCCTTACCCCCTGCTGATAAGTTTGTGTATCTGCGTGCTTATTCCATCCCTTTCCTTGCTACTCCTTGTTGCTACTCCTGAACCGAAAAGTTAGAGCCAGAGAACTTAAAGAGGCCGGCGCTCCCCCATTCCACACAGCCTCACAATACACACTCTGCAAGCTCTTGGTGCCCGAGGTTGCCTGAGGGGATGAGGGATCCGTGAGTTGAGGAGGTCACGACTAAAGCAAAAGAAAAGCCCCTGAAAAAACGCCAGGCATCCTCGCAGGACACAGGGCTTGAGTATCTTTCTCTTTCTTTCTTTCTTTCTTTCTTTCTTTCTTTCTTTCTTTCTTTCTTTCTTTCTTTCTTTCTTTCTTTCTTTCTTCCTTCCTTCCTTCCTTCCTTCCTTCCTTCCTTCCTTCCTTCCTTCCTTCCTTCCTTCCTTCCTTCCTTCCTTCCTTCCTTCCTTCCTTCCTTCCTTCCTTCCTTCCTTCCTTCCTTCCTTCCTTCCTTCCTTCCTTCCTTCCTTCCTTCCTTCCTTCCTTCCTTCCTTCCTTCCTTCCTTCCTTCCTTCCTTCCTTCCTTCCTTCCTTCCTTCCTTCCTTCCTTCCTTCCTTCCTTTTTCTTTCGGTTTCACTCTAATTGGTATTTCTATGGTTTCACAACCCGAAATATGGAAGTTGATTCAGAATTTGCAAACAAAAGTTTATTGTGCGGCTACTGTGGGCAGCACAAGCATAGGTAGACAAGCAAGTGTTGGATTCTGCCGGAGGAGATGATTAAGATGTCATCCAGGAAGGTCGGCAACATAAAAAGGCACATCACTCCTGCAAGCAAACTTCAGGGAACCTGTTTCCCTGCTCTCCTTTTCAGTCCTGTCAAAGTTATGAGCAAATGCAATACCATTCCCGAAGGTAATCATCAGCTTCAAATCACTCCTCTCTCGTTGCCCAGGAATCCCAGGTAGGACCTGGCTTTCCTGCAAAAGTAGCCACATCAATCACGTTTAATAGAATTGTACAGCAGCTTGGAATTGTGAGTCAGCTACAGCAGCTCCTTGACACGTATTCCCACAATGTTCGAGTGATGATCCGGAATGAGAAATTAGACTCCTCATCCTGAAAACCTGTGCTGCTGGTGTTTCTAAGCTAATCCTAAAGACCATCCTACTGAACTATCTCTCCTCTGACCGAAAGTAATGTGGAAACAACTGAGACTTTGATAAAACACTAAGGGGAAAGCTTTCCAGAATATTGAAATTTTCTAGAATAGTAAGAACAGTGAAGCAACGAGATCAGTCTCCTTCATAAAATTGGTTTTTTTCAAGAGCAAGTCAGGCAAAACATCTCCCAGAAATGGTACGGTGAAGCTAGGACATAAGAGAGGGTTTAGGGGTTAAGGCGTGGAGATCAGCTTAGTAAGGTTTATTGAACATACATTGAAAAACGCTTCTCTAAGCACCTCATCTCCTCTACAAACGAAAAGCCTTTTCTTCCCCACAAAGCCCCGTGATTGTGTTCTTAGCAGATAGCACTGAATTTGCACTCCAGTGGACAGAAGGGGGGTGATTGATGGGTGTAAACGATCATTAGAAACCGATCTTCAGCCCCTCAAGTTCCCCATCACTGCTTAGCCCTGGGGGTCCGTCTAAACTGCTTCAGTCATTTGGCATCGGCACAGGTATCAGCCACGGCCGTGGCCCGGGACAGACCAGCCACCCTCGCAGCGCCACTCCGGAAATCCTCCCTGTCCCCATTGGAATCTCTTACTGCGGTCCTCACAGCTTCAACTGCAGGGAAATCCCCCACAAATATATCTGAGCCTTTTGGGGTCACCACATTTAAACTCTTGCAGCCAGTGACCAAAGCAAGGATGATGTTCTCACCCCAGAAATTAGGGTGAAGAGCAAAGAAATTCATTCATTCAGTTCCCATGGGCAGGCTTCAGACCTGTGAGCAGCTCCTCCAGAGCCCCCGATGCAACCCACTACAACTAAACAAGTTTTTTATACTAATGTCAGGTGTAATGAGAACATATTCTGTGGTCCTCTTCTCACCTAACACATTCCCTACCTTTTCCATTTGTATACCTGGGTCTAGCACAAGGCATTTGGGAATTACTACAGCCCCATGCCTTGATGAAGACAAGCAAAAGGTAAGCAGCTTAAACACTAATACTCTTGTATGACTACTCTATTCCACCATTGCTACATGAAAACGTACAAAAATTCTTTATACTGTTTGATTTTGCATCATTTGCCTATCTATATGGGAGGAGATTAAACTCGGAGAAATATAAAAGATGTCACAGAAAGACAGAGTACTGTGCACAGATTATATTATACTATTATACTTTCTGCCCATTAGATAAAATAAAAATGGAAGGAAAGCAGGAGGAACAATACATTGCAACTTCAAAAAATTTAATCATAAAGTGACTAAGGGGAAAATAATTCTTCTGTTCAGTTTCCCATCCCTCTCTTCTTTTTTCCTCTCTCTCTCCCATTAAAAGAAAAAAAAACAAAAAAACATTAAATTGCATCAGAATCTATTTTTGTCTGTTAAGCTAATAAATCACCATTTTCCTCAATAAACATTGATGATTTAACTGACAGTTTATTTTAAAAATAGATCAAGCATTTGGTCATGCAAGTGCTGTATTTTATCCCTAATGGAAATAATTACACTTACTTAAATGCATGAAGAAGCAAGGAGGAAATAAAATAGCCATCTATCTTATCCAGAGGTCTACCCAGAGTCTTTACCAGAAAACATAAGGTTTTACACTGTGGTGCTGTAAAAGCTGAAAACAAACGTTCCATTCACTGTTGTCCTGTTGTCCTTGACCATTAACAAAGGGACAGGCTTTAGGATTTATGATAGTAGCAGGTACTGCAGTGACAATCTGTATGGTTCTCTATCTTCACATTGTCCTTAAGGGTAATCTTAAAAAAAGAAAACACACACATAAAACAAATAATTAGGATTAGCTAAGCAGTAAAAACAGTATTGTCAAGTAAAATATGTCTGAAAACTTCTTAACTAAAAGTACACAGGCCCTTTGGGGTACATGTACTAGAATGGCCTCAACACCAACCTATGAAGCTGCATCATCACTATTTTTGGAGCTGTAATGTGAAAGTTTTCAGTAGTGACATGCACAGTGACACAATATGCTGCTCTTTAACTTGGACATTCCTTAAAGTGTCTCATTTTCCAAAAGTGTCTAGTAACCAATCTATGGAAAATCAGAAAGTGTCCTTAAAATACATCACATGGGAATGACAAAAACAAAGGCAACAAACACAAGAGTCTCCTTTATACTTAATCTCAACCAAATTCTAGCTGCTGCCTCGGGACAAGTATAGCATTGTCAGTGTAGAATAAGATCTATGTTCTCCTCAGGTGAAGAGCCAGGATTGGTTCAGCAGAGTTTAAAGTCAGGTGTCTGGCTCTCATTGCAGCCAGTGGAGATCCAGGGCTCTCCTCAGCTGCACCCACTGAACTGTCAATTGTCATTTGAGGGGTCAAAGGGGATCTCACCAAGCCTCCAGTTGTCACTCTAGAAACACTTTCATGGGTTCTGTGTCTGTCAGCCATACCCATGTGACTTCAGTACTCTAAGGTATTCCAAATGCACCGAGTCTGTGAGTGGGTAACTCAGCTGAACCTCTAGCTGACACATTTAATGAGCCTGATTCAGGTTACCACAGGATAGACACCTTGGCTTGTTTCAACTAGCTCACCATTTATTACATAAAATGTTAGGTTTCTTCACTTGGAGCAGAAACACTCCCAAAATAATCAGAGTTAGAAGAAACTTTAAAAGATCCTTCCAGGTGAATGTTAAATGCTCACAGTACTTGCACACATTTACAGTTCCCTCTTGGTTATACTATGAAAAAGTAAAACACCATCTCAATTAATCTAACGAGCACAGATGGTTTTTGTCCCTCATTCCCATACATGTAATTGATAGTATTGACCAGGCACCTTCCCAGAGAACTCTTTTCTATGCAGGAAAGACACAAGGCAATTGACTTATTAAAATCAAATACACACTGCATAGCATTTAAGGGGAGGGTGCACATCCAGGAGAGTTGAAAATACTGGGACAAGTCCACCACCAGAGCTGCAGGTGTCATGAGACAAAGCAGTTTCATAGAATTCAGTGGCACTGCACCAATTTCCTCATCCCAGCTGAATATCAGACTCATTACTGGTTGATGATTTAATTTCTTTATAAAAAAGAAAGAACCAAGGCATAAAAGACATAAATGCCAAGGATTCTTCCCTCAAACTGCTCTCCGGTGTCCTCCAGCAAAACCATATTCTTCACTATTCACTGCTTCCGCTAAATATTGCATTCTAAAAGAAGCTAAAGCAGACCTCATTTTTTCACCCTCACCTTGGTAAAAGCCTTTGCTACACAGCATGTTGCTTCTGATGTAATGTTCTTTGGAACAAGCATGGTCTTCTTGGACCTCATTGGAGTGGGATAGGCACGGGAGAAACAGCACCCAGTGCACTGGTAAATGGGTGCTCCTGGCTTGGAAAAGAATCTGTTCTCCCCCAGTTTGCACTCTGGACAACCTGCCATAAAAATATAAGGAAGAGAATTTTACTTGGTTTCCAGATGTATTTTCATTTTCTAAAAGAAAGGGAAAGTGCAGGCCATAAGAGGAAGCACAAGCCACATTCTGTTGCTTGATGTCTGCAGAACAGAAAAGCACAACACCAAAGCTCTCCTCTTTAGGTTTTTTCAACTCTGCAACACGCACCAGCTGTAAAACTAGGCTGTGGCTTTCTAGGTAAACCACAAGCATGGTCTACTGGATCTTTTCTGGTTTTCTTTTCAATTTTGTTGATACTTGTGAAGGTTTGTTTCTGTCTACAGCACTAGCTATTCCTAGAAGACTTCCTACTAGCTGTAGATAGTTAAAAGCACCAGCAGGATTTGTAGTGCTTCTTAAACATTGCCTGGTTTTAGGCAAGATTTTGTTATAGAATACTTTTAAAGCATTCAGTGGTACCAAGATTTTTGTACATCACATTTTTTTATATTTTATTTAAGGCTAAATAAAAGACCCTGCAACTTCCAAAGTACCCTTAAAATCTAATGTGTGTCTTTCATAGAATGCTACATCACCAGCATCCCATATTCTGGGATCTACACAGGAAAAATATTCTGCATATTATGAGGAAAAGCTGTGGTTCTGCTGTTCCTAATGTTACGTTGTAATTTGGTTTACAGAAGTACAAGAAACCAAACATTTCTATTCAATAGTGTTTCAAGGATTAAGGTTACCAACATCAACTTGAGGACATGGTCATCGAGGATATCACTGACCTGGAGAAATTAAATTTAAGGAAGAAATAGGAAGCATGCTCATAGTGAAATTATCTTGATTTATTATACCCTCATTGTCAATAAATGCCACTGAATGACAAAATTTATGACTGCATTTATAAAATGTGAAAATTTAATTAATATTCTATAATTGTTCCATTTCTGAATGCTGAAAGCAGCTTACCCTGCATGAGAAACTCTCCATCTGGGAAAGTATGAAGAATATGTAGAAATACAGACAAAATGGTCAATGTGACAGCTGCATACTTCCCATAGCAATCCATGATCTGTCTAGAAATACAAATACACACATTTTTGAAGGCTGAGACCAAAGGCAGCATGAAAAGAACATGGCCCCTGCCTGACAGGGGTTACTAAAGTGGAAAGAAGCAAAGTCTATGAGCAAAAACTGATATGCAGTGATTTCCAGCACAATGAATGAAGGCAGTGGAAACAAGCATCTTCCTAATAAGACAGAAAAAAAAATAGAGGAAAGAGAATGATCTGATGCCCAGCTAAGCAGAATGGCTAACAGGCTGATGATGTGATAGTCATAGGTGTAGAACAGCTGGCAAGGCTGGGTGCTGGGTACAAGTAACTTCACCTTCTCCCTCCCACCTGCCCAGTGAGTCAGTTCATGCTGGAAGAAAACAGAGGATAAAGGAATTAAAAGCAGCCAATAATGATCAGGAAGAGAAAACATTGGCAACAATTTTGGAAGCACTAGAAATTAGCATTTAGAAGATGTATCCAAAAGCCAGTTCAGTGGATGCATCTAAGTATGCATACAGGCTCTGTGCAACCTGTGGTTTTCCTTCTCTGCTTGGACTTTTCCTGAAAGCTTTGAAGCATTGAACATGGCTGTCAGGTTCCTGAGAAGCAGCTGCCAGCCCTCTGTGACCTGTTCCTTCAACAAGAGTCAGCTGTGTCTGCAGGAGAAAGGTGGTCCTTCACACCGTTTAGATCTACAACCTCTTATCGTCCTGCCAAACATTTTGGGAACTGAATTGTACCCAACAGCATCTATGGAGCCAGCAGAGTGGATTGGCTGGATCCCTCCCTCCAGAAAATAAAGCACTTTTTAAAGTTGTTTTCTATATATCGTCTTTCCAATCCCTTAGAGAGGATGTGACTGCTGACAGACTTGCCTGCACTGGAACACAATTCCACAGTTTAATGTTAAGCCCTGCTCCATCCAAGGGAACATTCCCCAGAGTGCAAGAAGTCAGCTGGAGGGCCTCATACACCAGCAGAAGACAGACAGACTTTTCCAAATGATCTGTTGCTACATCATCCTGAGCCTTCTGATAGCCTAAATCCTTCAATGGCTCAATAAAAGAAGCCAGCCACAGGAATAACATCACAACACTACACAGATTATCCTGTTTTTCATGTTTTTTGCTGAAGGCACTGTGGCATCCTTCACCCTAATTTTTCCAAGAAGATATAATGCTATAATTTTGTACACTGTAATGGCTCAAGGGAATCCTAGAGGGAAGGTGTTTTACATTATATTAACCAAAAGGGGAATTGAAATTGCAGTTTTGCACTTCCTTATTGAGTCAGATTTTCAGGCTCGTACCAAAACCACCAAAGAGACCTGAAAATAAACCACAGATGTGATCTTCTCTACTTTTCCAGAGCAATGGCTGTTTTGTCTGATGGTCTTACTTGAATTTTCTGACTGTGCCCATGCTGTTAAACCAGTTAATGTTCTCACCACTCATTGCATCTCACCGACAAATCCAAGGAAGCTTCTACTTTGTTCTATTAAATATTATCTTTCTTGAGCTACTGGAACAATACATAATGCCTGAATTTCAGGAGCTCTTTAGAAAGATGGCAATTTTAAATCTTTCCTGGCAGAAAGATTTCTCATTATTTACAAGATCTTGTCTTTTTCTGTTAAAGACTCTAAAGATGCTCTAATACCACAGGTTGTGTAGTGTTTGATATTTTAAATCAGTTGCCACCATTGAGCAGGAGAAAAACACAAAGTTACTAATGAAGACGTTTGGGACCCAATCCAAAATCAAAATTATCAATGTTTAGCTGCAATCTAATTCTAGAGCCTCATTTTCTCTTACTTACAAAGTAAGCTTAACTCTAAGCGTTGATGTTTTAGTAACTTTTAAGTTAATGTTCAAAGCAAAAACTTTGACAGAATGGTAGGAGGAGGAAACTTCTGGAAAAGAAGGGAAAGCGAATGTCAAAACATATGCAATTGTTCCTCTGTAACAGTAATGAAAAAATAAAAATATATTACCTCTCTTGATCGACAAGAATAAATCAGAGAAACTGCAGGATGGTGTTTGAAGATGAGCTGTCCTCAGCGCTTGGTGGTAAGTTGCCAAAACTGATGTATGAAAAAGTTGCACCTTTCTTTTATACCAGTAACAGCTAGATCATATTCCTCGCCCACATCTAAGCCATTGGATCAACTGTACATTTTCTCTAATGACTGAACATCACTTTGTGTAATTACCAGCCCACCATGCTGATCTTATCTTCAACCTGACTTTCATAAGGATTTTTTTTTTTCTTATATAATGAAAAAAAGGTCAGATTGAGAGCACAAAGTCAGTGCTGTATGAGTTTCCGGGGGAACTGAAACACTGAACATCCATTGTTTTGCTACAGTTTTCAATGAACAGAAGCTCACTTTCAAAAAAGAACAAGTTAATGTTTTCTAACACTTCTTTTTAAACTGGGGAATATTATTAAAAATATATTATAAAACACTACTATAGAAATGGCATTGTTTTAGCAGAGAATAAAAAATAGTGGAACAGTGATTGATGCAAACATTTAGAAGAAATGTTAGTTTGTAAATTCCCCATTTGAATTTAATGCCCAGAAAATGAATGCATGGATAAACATAAAAATGTAGAAGGAACACCTTTGTAAAGGTAAGATTTCTTGCAGGATCTTATCTTGTTTTTAGAATAAAGTTAATGCAATGGAGGGACTTCTGAAAACTGCATCAGAGTACAGGTTAGAGACTTGTAAGTCCTCAATTTCAGGTGTCAGAGTCTGTGTAGAGCCGGCTAAATAGGACGGGTCTTACTCTGCCTTCTGGCACCGAGGCCAAGCGGTACAGCCCGGCTCGCATCCATTGGATGTTTCCTTTCCTCTTCTCAAAGGGGAGGCCAACATTCAGACCCCTTTTGGGAACAGCCCCTGGCTATGCAAACAGCCTTGGGTCGGTGCTCAAGACCCTGCTGTGCTTCCAAGTCCTGGAGAGTTGAGGGAGGTTCACTTCAGATGTAAAAGCTCACTGCAGAAGCGAAGTGCCTAAACCCCAGTTACTCACTCTGGATTGCCCTTACAGACAGTGCAGAGAAATAGCCCTAAACATCTATTTCAGTACAAGATTAAGCCACTTTTACCGTGTGCCTATTTTTCATCATTGAAAGCCCAGGGTAGCTACCTTGGACTGATCACTGTTCTACCCGGAGAGATTTACAAATGTTTTATAGTTTAAAAAAATTCTAAACACCCACAGGCTTAAAATTACCTTTTAAGGACCTGCTTTGTGTCACCTACTGATGGAGATGGGATATTGAAAGAGACCCCCTGCAGCTTCTCGTGTTCCTATGAAAATGAGGCTTTTATTCACAAAACAATCAGTCTCTTACAACAAGTTTATTGTATAGTTGGATTTGGTGAATTGCACCTCTGTAGATTTCTGCTCTTCGGTTTTCTTCTCCCTTGCCCTGACTCTCTTATTAACCGCAACACCCCCAGACTCCATTTGCTATTTCAGACGCATTTATCGCAACCTTTATCACCTCTGCCTTCACTAACAACCTCATCTGCTTCAAGGTGTCAGACACCTTTTTCTCTTCTATTTGTTCAGCTCATCACTGTAACAAAGTTAAACTCAAAACAATTGTCCCTAGCTACGCTTGGCTTGAAATTGGCTCCTGTTTCACAACTGAAGACGGATTTCTACACCTGTAAGTTTGTCTGTTTTTTTTTTTTTCAAAAATGTGTGCTGGTATAATAAAAGATAAATAATTTTTAAAAGTCCCTCCACAATTTTTGCTTTATTTAATAACAAAAGCATACAGTTGAAATTTGAGAGCTATTGGTAAACATAGTTTATTGAGAAGTGCTTCCCTAGAAGACAGAAGCTTAATTTTTCTTGTCATTCAAAGCAAATTGATGAAAATTGCTGAAGTTTACGGAGTGCCTCTGTCCTGCCCATTTCATACTCACCTCAGCTTGCAGTCCTTTGGGAAAGCCAGGATGGCTTGTAAAAGCCAGAAAATTGTTTTCATAACAATGAAAATAAGTAAACTTTGTATTGTACATTTGATACTTTCCTAGGTATTGTAGCAAATCATCTACTAGTAAAAAGCAAAAGCTATGCCAAACGTTTATTTCATGAGAAGGATTCCAGCAGTGACAATGTTACCCCCACAGCGGAAAAAAAAACCAAACCCCACAACCTGCTACTCTTTCCCTATCAGAATGTATTAGGAAAAAATCTTGTGAAGTCAATGGAATTACACTGGCATAAAAGATAGTTTAAAGAAAGCTCCTATATTTATTAAGAGGATTTCTTACTTTAGCTGCTCCAAATCTCTGACTAAAAATACTTGGTCAAATCTGTCTTAATGTGTGAGTGAATGAGAAATGAGAGAACGTGGCTCACTGTTTTGGAGGGGGAGAGGGCACCCTCTAGTCTATTAAATCACTTAGCAATACTCTCACAAGTATTTTTACCACACTGATATCATGATTTTATGGTCTGTACAAGCATATGGATGAAAATATAGGTAAATATCTACCCCAAACTGGACCATTGAATATGCTTTGCCAAGATCAGTATTTTGCCATTCTGCATTAGAAAAATGCAACGAATTGCTAAAATTTTCAAGTTTCTTTAAGGCCAGTATGTTCCTAAATTGAGACTCTATTAAGGAACCTACGTGACACTAAATATAGCACTTGTTAAGGCTGAAATCAGTGTGAGTTCAGAACCTAAATATTATGAAGCTGCAGAACTTTTGGCTCTTTTCTAGGAGCTGGGTCCCTACAGCTCCTTCTCTGGCTGTCTCTGGAAAGGAGAGTTCACGTCTCCTCCCTTGCTCTGCCAGATGCTGTCTCAGGGTATCTGTCCTACTTCCCTACTTAGCGATATCTGCTTATCTGCAGGCTGCTTCCTGATGCTGCCTCTTCCTTGCTAGAGGAAAGCTTTTCTACTCTGCCACTCAGCACTGCTACCCAGCACTGTCTGTAAAAAACTGGGGAAGGGCTCTTGATTCAGAAAGCAAATGCTTTTATTCAAAAATAAGTCCACTCTATCAATAAACAGAAACACACCTCCAAGTGTGTTTACATACTAGCACTGTTAAAGAGAATCTGCCTATTTTAATATGGGTAATACAAGGTTTACCATACCCCAGCAGAAAATACTGTAGAGCACACATCTAACTTTTGGTTTTTAATTACTGCTGTGTTCATCCCTGCCTTCTTTATTGGTCTTCCTAATCCCTGCTGACAAGTAAATGAGAAAGAAAAACCTTTAAAATGAAGTAATGAAGTTTTGGTAGCATTTTTGGCTTGGATGGATGAGCAGGTTGAGCTTTGGAGGATTTTTTTTTTCAATAATAATTAAATTACATTTCAGAACTTCCTCCAAATGCAGCCAAAATTCACCCTTCATCATTTGTGCAAAATCAGAAAAGAGCAGTCCTCCATTTGAGAGAATGGAATTTTCAGCAGATGCCAGAAACTCCTCTTTCCTTCTCCCTTGCAATCTTCAAATGCCTCCTTGATAGCTTTGTCCAGCCCTGCCCTACAGGCTGACACAGCACCCACAAGTGAGAGCCTGCACCAGACCCTGCACCAGAAAGCATCCTGAAGCATTGGTACTATCTTTTGCATTTTGGGTGTCACTTCCTTCATTTCTTATGCTATCTTCCAGACATTCCTAGGAGCAGAGAGAATCCCACATATCCCAAGTCGCTCCACACTGACTTAACCAAATTATCAGGATGGCTGAAGAGAGAGAACAACCAGAATGAGTGAGAGCATATCTTGGAGAGAAAATATTTGCTGGGTATTCAAGGAACAAAAGAAGTAACTTGAGTGTTCAATAAAGAGATATGCAGGTATTTCAGTATTCCACAGAGTCGCCCTACTCCTTGTCAGCTTGATCCTAATTTTTTTAGCTGCCATCAGTTTATTCCCAGAGACAGTAATAGTTTATTCCCAGAGACAGTAATATATATATATATATACACACATTTATATCTGTAAAAAAGGCCCCCCAAGGCAACAGAAAATATAGATACACACCATTAGGAGGTCCCCTCTGCTAAAATACTTCATACTGCATTATGCAAAGAGTGAAAGTCAAATTTTCTATTCTTTTACAGATGCTTTAAACTGATTATCTAAAATTATCTCTCAAAGCAATACTTCTTGGCCTCAGCATCCTTTGTTTAAAATTGACAGGAGTTCTGCCATTATTTCAAATGACACTGGATCAAGACTTTTAAGATCAGCTATTAGTGTTCTCAAGCTTCAGCCAAACATTGATTATTCTGATAATAAGTCTTTCAGTACTTATTGCACATAAATAATTGACTGAAAAGCCTCTCCTGTTCTAAAACCATAGTGTAAAGTGGGTTCACTAATATGTATTTTTTTGTCTGTTCTTAATAGAATTAATATTACAGACTATGGCACTTCAGAAATATCTGCAATAAACATTACTTCATGCAAGCTTAGTAAAAACTATGCCACTGAAGAAAACCAGAAAGATTATAAGGACTAGATATATTTTTCCCCTTTCTTACTGTGATTTTCAAGGTCAAAATGTTTAATCATTGCTTGTTATTAGGCAACTTACAGTACTTATAGGATGATGACTCTTGTTTAGCTCTGTTTTCATGCTTCTTTTATTAATAGGTTTATTTGAAATCCAATTCCTTTGAGAAAATTTAGAATAGATAATATTACAATTCTCACAGCATTGTGGGACAGTAAACAAAATGTAATTAACATGTAGGTTTCACTTCAAGGGCTTTTGAGATTGCATTTCAAAATTCTTATTCTCTACTTAAATTAATAACAGTAACTACACCTCATATGATGACTAAAACAAGATTACAAGGTCAGGAAGGTACGTTTCCTGTGATGTATAATGCTGCTGAGTTGAAGTAACCAGGTTTGTTAGAATCCTGAAACGGTAATTATTTTTAATTTATTTATTATCAGACAGAGGTAAACCACTGGACTGGATAGACTACTGATCAAACCACTTATGTCAATGAATATGTTCCTGCACCACAAGGGTAGCCCCACAGGGGTAGCCCATGAGAGATGGATAATGCTGCCTTACTTTAAACAGATTTCAACATTTATCCATTTTCTTGAAAAAACCCCACAAAACACACACACACCCCAAATCATATGAATGCATCATTGCATGTGAGGTTTAGACTTGATAAATAGCCATGTAAAAGTGAAATGTATGTCTCTAGTGCAGCTAAAACAAAGAAGCCTGATCAATAATGCAGGATGTCTCATTTATACAACTAGCTATTTCAGCAACTCTCATTATCTTATACACTAATAATTGCTCAGACAATTAGCTATTATCCTTTTCTAGTCCCAAATCTGAATGCTTTCATTTGCTCACTGTATCACCTCTTCTATTAGTAGAGGTTTATATTATTAATTGCTTTCACATTTCATAGAACCGTATTTCTTGATTTAAAAACGAAAGCAGAAAAAATGCTCAGGTTCCTCAACTTCCAATCAAATTGCAGCAAGCAAGAAGCAGCCTACATTGCTGATAATAAAAAAAATGCACTCACATAGAAACTTAGCTGGGAAAAGGCTTCTGAAGAAAACAGGTTCTTTCTATCACATCACCAAGAGGATCATTACCAGGTTGCTGTTACCCTCTCTTACTGTCCCTGCACAGAGAAAACTGGCTGCCAGATAATCTGGCTGAATAAAAAACTCACCATATTTCAGTTCCATATTGCAGCAGCACCTAAGAAACCCACACAGAGAACAAGCAGATAATGGTCCCCTGCCCTGGAGAGCTCACCATATCATACTGGCTTTGGGGGACTAAAATCCTTCCCCTAAACTCCTTCTGTTCAACCCACTTGGGCATTTTTCTTAACACATCAGATGTCAAACTGATGTTCTGGGCTTCACCAGAATTTTCAGATGTGGCCTTAGGTCTACATAGTGCAGCAGATCATTTCCCTCACTCACAGTGGTCTCTTCTGATCATGTCTAAGCTATCCCTTCATACAGACACCTGCCCTTTGGAGGAACTGCACACAGCATTTGTTTCACTTTTGCCAGAGACTGTCAGAGCAACTAATAAAGGAAATTAGACATGGTATTTGGCTATTGGTGTGAGTCAGCACATGGAAAATGGGCTAGAGAGTTATAATTAATGCCATGTTGGAAAGCAAAGTGGGCTAGTGTTGCCCACCTCCATACAGTTGTCTATCAGAAATAAAAAGGGCTTACATTTACATAATAACACTTCAAAATAGAACTTACAGTGCTTTGAATGCTGGATATTTAGAGTTTATTTCCCACATTGTTGAAATTTAGCCACTCTCACACAGCAGAACAGTAACCATTTGTTGCCAACAATATTGCATGGCTGTCTTCAGGGGCCAGCAATCCATTACATTTACATCTCAAGTTTAGGCTAAATGTCTATCTAAGTAGACTATAAAGGTCTAAGCTGTAAATTTTAGAGGAGGGAGAAGGCAGGGAAGGCAGTCTGAAAAACAGAAAAAAATGCAAAGCTGCTATTTTATATTATTTTGTGATCCACACTATTTCTTAAGGTAAGTTAGAACACGAAATGACTGAATAAAGTCTCCTGTTTAGATGGTCTAGATGGTGTGTGTCCTCTTTTCAGACATGAGAAATACAGTAGGAAATGCTTCAGGAGATCACTCCCTGCTTCAACACTCAGGAATTACTTTGTTCATGCAACATTCTGTGTGCACTTCAGTAGTAAACTGTCAAGAAGTCTAGATTATTGATACTTTACCCTTGCACAAGTGCACAGAAGGCAAAAAGCTACCACAGTGGGATTCAAATCCCCTCAGCTTTAGACATCTGCAGTATGTATGGCCAATGTCCATGCTGGTTGCTGTGGCAGTCAGTTGAAAGACACAGGCATGGGCTGTCAGCTCTCACCTTAGAATAAAATGGGTGATGCCCTAAAATTGCTTGCTCCACTGGTTACAGACAGGTCAAGAAAGCTGGCTTGGATAGTCATTCTTTAAGATATTCATTTAAGATACCCATTTTTAAGATATTCCAAATGAACTAGATCCAGTGCAAAGCATCTTTAATGTTTTGTCTAATATGCTGGAATGAATATAGGTATGTTTTTTCTTTTGCAGTCAGATAACCTAAGAGACATGCTGTAAGTAGTTCTCTGTAACTTCCCACAACATATCCTGGCGGTTAGAAAGGGGAGAAAAGTGAGGATTGATCTTATCTGCTAATTGCCTTCCAGATTCTTTCTCTTTGTCCGTGTTCTTTGTAACCTTTTGTTTTAGTGGGTACTTAGCTTGAAAATTCTCTGAAGCAAAGGCTATCCTTTTATCCAAATTATTTTTATCCATGATGTACGGTCCTAGACAGTATAACAACTACAGACCAACACTCTGCTTGCTTGATACTGAGAAGGGAATGCCCTGTATCCTTTGAAAGGATGGTGCTGCAAGTGCAGCAGACTTTCAGGAATGTACCTTCCCAGAGCTATTCACAGGTAGGAGTAACTTCACCAGGACCTAGAGTCCGATAGGCATAGACAAGTCCACAGACTAACACAAAATGCATTTAACAATATCGGGTTTGAAATCATGGAAATATGTATTGAGGATTGTCAGCTTGAAGAGTCTCTATTAGAGGCAGATACAGACTGGCAAAAAATCATGCTGGCATACAAAATCTTTAAAATGAACCTTCAGCTCCAGCTTCATGATGTTGATATCTGAGTGTGTGCTACATGCTACTCTAAGAAAGCAATCAGACCTTTTGGCTAGCAAGCTAATAAAAACATTTCAATGTCACCACTTGTTAATTGACTGTATTTTTTTTTCTTGCTAATATCCTTTACAGTTTTTTTGGTTTTTTAAAAAAAACATTTTAAAAGCCATACCTAGATATTAGGTGGGAAATTCAGAGATAGTACAGCTTTGCTACTTCTACTGGCTAGGACCAAATACTACCAAGTGAAGTATGACTGGGAAACAAATGTTAACATTTGATATGCCTTGTCAAGCTGAAACATACATTTCTAATTTAAACAGAGCTTCACTGCAGCACTGAACCAGGCAGAGTGCACTGGCCAGTGAAACCAGATTTGCTGCTGTTTTATATGCTGCAGAACACAGCAATACAAGTGATTCATTACAGCAAATAAGGTCATGAGTTTACCATTGATTTATTGGTTTAAAGGGTTGTGTATGTGAAATCAGCTTGCTCTGACAGGGAAAAGTAAAGCTCAGTGCCAATATCTTTGTGTTTTAACAGTTTCCTGGCTGTTTGCTTTGAGTCTTCCAGCAATGCTGCTTTAATGTGCAGAGAAAACAGAGGAAGAAACATTCTTGGGAACTTTTTCAGGCTGACATCCATAGCAGTATGCTTTAAAAACCTATATTAAACAAATCATGAATTAGTACTCACAAACATATGATTAGTATTCCTCAGAACACAACTTGCAGAATTGCTCAGTGCAAACAGGGAGGAGAGGGAATGTAGTGAGTGATAAGTTCAGTTTCCTGGGGTGTTCAAAAGTTCTCTGTGATTACCATCAGTTTATGTTGGAATCACTCATCTTGCTGTCTGTGAAACAGCACTGGGTCACAAGTTTCTGGGTGGTGGTCTAGTAAATGTTTCCAAGAAGAAATATGAATCCTATGCACATGCTTTCCCTCCCACTCAACCAAATCCTACATACAAAGTTGTAGGATCAGTGCCAGTTACAAACGAGGAATGAGCAAGTGCTAACCATAGAGTAAGTGATTCATCAGTCTAGCAAATTAAAGCCTAACAAAATAAAATTGAACGCAGAGGAAAGAGTGGGGAAGGAAATTAGGGGGGGCAAAAAGCATGCATGGATATCAACTGATACTTTCATTATTTACCACATTTGGAATGGATCTATGGCTACACATAATCTGCAAAGTTTACTTGAATGAGCCTGAGATTTGCCTCATCAGACAAAGGCAACTGCAATTCCAGACAGACACCTGAACTGAGTTTCTAGACTCTCTCAGAATAAAAAGTGGGGGAAAAGGCACTTTTAGACCTATTTTTGACAACTATCTCAGGCCAAGACAAATTTGCCAATCTCCTTGGTTATAAGGGGAACCTATCTCAGATGTAAACATGTGCAGCTGCACTTCAGATTCTTACATTTGGGCAGATAAGGTTCAAAACAAGCCCCAAAATACTAAAACTTCACCTTTTAGTGACCCACCTAAATTTACTCTATCTACTCCCTATTTCAATCACTACAGTTTTTGTCAGAGCATCACTACAGACACCAAGGCTCTGAAAACAGGTTTAAAAACGCCAAGGCAGGTATCAGCAGAGGATCCAGAGGCATTCTAAGGCACCAAACGGCCCCAGGATATCCACCGCTGTGATATGGCCCCGTACAACACACCAGCTCAGCCACAAAAGCAGCAGAGTGTCGGCAGCGTGCTGCCACATCTGAATTACTGTGCTCGGCTGAGAAGCCAGGCTTGTCACGGGAGTCCCAGCAACACCGGTGCCACCGGATTGCTGTGTACTCAGCATCAGCACGTTCCGGGCGCCTCCGCACAGCTTTCCCCGCTCGGGTGGGGCTGACAGGATCGATGCGCCCGCGGGCACAGCCGGGACTCGGGGCTTGAGGCGAGGGCGGCACACCCCGCAGCAGCCAGCCGCCCGGCCAACACCCCTTCCCAGCGATCCCGGGGTGCTCAGGGATAACATCCCACAGCCAGCAGCACCCAAACACAGCTCAGGGCAGGGGATCGCACCAGCTCCCCAAGCCAGCGGTCTGCACTGCGTGCAGAGCAGGCGCTGGTGTGAAGTCTCATTAAGCTCGGTAGTGTCGCAAGTCCCAGCGATTTGAGAGGCATTTAATCATGTACTTACTTACACGTTGGCCGAGCGGGGAGTACACAAGCGCACACGCTTTGCTGATTGCAACAATTTTTTGACACTAAGCACACATGTTGCAGAATGGTATTGGAATTGTCAAGTACAAGTTTAGACAGTCCAACCTTTGATCTCACAACACTTAGGGGAGGGGCGAAAGTTAGAGGTGGCTAAGTTAGCGGGCTGTTTCATTTTTAGTGGCTCTTAGTGGGCTCTTGCATTTTCTGAGCTCTGCCACGCTAGCTGGTCCTTTTCTTCTTGGACGTGGTGTGGTGTGGTGTGGTAGCCTTTTGTAATTTAGTTGTCTTCATTACTTAAGGCAAAGGCTTGCTTGTGGTATTGGCCTCACTTTCCCTATCTTTTTGTTCTGGGAAGAGTTCATCACAGATAGAAACCGACCTGGATTGCTCCGGTCAGAACTCAGATCACGTAGGACTGTTAGTGGTTGAACAAACAAACCCTTGGTAGCGGCTGCGCCACCAGGGTGTCCTGATCCAACATCGAGGGCATAAACCTCCCTGCGGATACGGACTCTCGGAGGAGATTGCACTGTTATCCCGGGGGTAGCTTGGTCCATTGATCAATTGTATTGGGTCTGGATGCTATTAGCACGTTGAGGGGTAGCTCTCAGATGAATTAACCATGAATGTTCACAGAACTAACTGAAGTAATGTTTGAATCATTAATGATGATTTTCAAGAAGTAACAGCAAGCAAGGAAGGTTCAAACTGTAGAAAAGTGTAAATGCAATACTTATTTTTAGAAGAGAGAATAGAGAACATAGAACATTTTATATTGTCAACCTAACTTTTATCCCCTGGAATGGAACAAATTATTAAATAAAAAAATCGGTAAATACCTGGAAGATTATGATAATTATTAAAAACCAGTTGAAATGGGTTAGTCATGAGAAAAATTTTATCAATTGATGCTAATCTCATTCTCTGACAGGATAATTGCTTTAACAAATAAGTGCAAATAGCAGATATGATGCATCATGACAATGACAAGCTTTTGACATTGTTCCACACAGCATTTTACTAAGTAAGCCACATCAGTGCATTCCAGAGATAAGTAACAACCCTGTAGGTGCACAACATTTGTAAAATTGTTCTCAAAGCGCAGTAATTGATGGTTTGTTGTCATTCTGAGAAGCTTTCTCAGGAGGAGTCCCACAGCAGTCATCCTGGGAACAGTTTTATACCCCACATCCATTTAACAGCCTGGGTGATGGCATGTGAGTGCACTGACACAGGCAGCGATGGCAGCTTGGGTAAAGTGGCAAAGTGCTCTGAAGGATGGAAATAGCACTAAAAATGGGTCTTGAAGAATCAGCCTAAAATCAATCAGACAAAATACAAACCAGGCAACACTTTGGAAAGAGAAATCTAATGAGGGCAGAATTTAAATATGGAATAGGAAACGACTGTGTAGGCAGAAAACAATGGGGGAGATCACAAACTAGAGCCAACAATGTAATAGATGACACAAACAGTAATCATTCCACTCAGCTCTGGCAAAGTGCCAGCAAAGGAGAACTGAGCTGGGCACTGGACACTGTGCTCCAAGAAATAAAAACTGCAGTCCATCACTGAGGGTGAGGGACTCATATGCCAGCAAGGAAAGTAGGAAATACCAGCTGTGAGGAAAGCTGAAGGAATGAGGTTTATGCAGCTTAGAAATAAGGCAGTAAATTGCGAAATAAAGAGCTCAAGGAGAGGTATTATAGTGGCACTCAAAAATGTAGTAAGCTGCCATAAAAGATTTGGTGGCTATTGTTCCACTGTGACAACTAGAGAAAGAACAAAGATCAGATGAATTTCCAGCAGGGATTTACGTAGAATACTGTGAATCCAATCAAACAGTTCAGATTGCGAAGCATTTAAACAAGCTACATTAGTCCTGAGCCTGCATCTTTTGAAATGCCACATAACAAATTTGTTTGTGTGATTAATAAAAATACTAAAGGTGTAGATGGTCAGCAGTGAGTTTGAAAGGCTGTTTGGTCTCTGTAAGGCAAAAGTTACCCAGTATTGCTACATCATTGCAAGTCCACATCACAATGATTTGCTGTTCCTGTAAGCATGGGCTTGAACAGCAACAGGATCACACCCACATTTTTCCTTGCACAATGGTGCCTAAGTAATGGCATGCACGTCTCAGATCTTTTAATGTAACATAATTTAATGCAGGTTTTGTATTTGAATAGTATGCATAAATCACTGCAAAAGAATTGCTATCTCACGATAAGAAAGGAGCTACTAAACTGTGTGTACTAGACAAAGGAAATATTTTTCAAGAGGTTTGCCTGAGGGAGGATATAACCAAGGAAGTTAATGCATTCCAGCAAGAATCTCCATCACTATACCAGTGGATTAATTGTAAGTAAATCTAAGGCTCTGAGTGAGGAAAATTTGTAGCATAAGGAATGTAGACGAAAAGTGTGGAATGGCTGTTGAAGATAAATACATAGTCTGAAACAAATTCTTAACTGGCTATATTTTTTCAGCATTTTGTTATTTCCATGACTAACTCTCAGCTATAAGAATGAGGTTTTGATTTAATTCCAAGAAATCATTTTTTAATCAAGAATTCATTAAATTGCCATCTTTTCATTTTCACTGCAGTGGTTTCTTTTTCCATGCAATGATTTTATCATCTGATTGCAATCAATATTGCTGCAACAGGCAGTATATGCAGTTCATCATCAGTCAGAGAATGGTAAGGGATTACAGAACATTTATACTATCTCTTCTTAAAGTCCATCCCTCTACCTCCTCCTCCTGTCATTTGCAGGTTGTACCATTCTTTCCTTCTATTGACACAGGGATCTATATTTTATCAAAGGCTTTCAATATTAATTTGCTGAAAAATTCAATGAAATATTTTTTTAAAAATAAATGTGTTGCTGTAAAACATGCTCTTGTGAAGCAGTTTTACACTTTATCATAGCAAAGAGCTGGGTGTCAACACTAAGTAACTGGTTATAAAACAGCTGAATCATGAAGAATCAGAAATCATGCAGAATGCAGATCAACATGAAAAACAAAATGTTCTTTTAACTGACCTTACACCTACACCTAAAGTAAATTCTTCCTTTACCTATTAGCAGGATTATCTGTTTTTATTTTAAATACACTCTCTCTTCTCCCTCCCTAACTTGTTCGCAAGAACTGCCCTATCCTAGTGCCCGATCCTTTACTCCATACTCATGAAAAAGATTCAGCCCTTAGACACAAAATTAAAGTAACCACAAAAACAAAAGTGTTTCTGTGGAATCCTCCTGACTGAAAAGCCAAATCTTGCCAAATGGGGAAGAGAATGAAGAAAAGAATACAACAATGGGAAAACACATCCATCTACATACACCCTTCCTTTCTCTTAATAATTTTTTAAGGTATAGCTAGAACTCTGCTAGATTCTCTTAATGAGAACTAAACTATTGAGGGTTTAGGCAGTGTACACTGGGAAGTGATCAAAGGAAAATGATAAACAGAAAACACAATTGGAAAGGTAGAAAGGCACCATTAATTACAGGTATTAGCACTGTGGTTTGTATTAAATTATGTAAATGAGAACCTATCCACTCCCTTGCTTTTAAGATGGCTCTGAAAATATTTTGTTATATTTCCTTCTGAAAAAACAGCTCAAGCCATATCCAGGCTGTATTTTCAAATGTGCTGTCTCCCTCATCATTAATTTGCTCCTTTCTGCAACCTGAAAATGGATATTGCAAAAACTTTTTCCATTTCTTCCCCCAGCTTATGCAAAGACTCTGCTCAGTTGGTTTTTTTCTTGCTGTCAGACATATAGGTCATGTTGATCACTGAGTGATATACAGACCTGTATCAGTGATTTTGAATACAGGTGAATGTGGACCCAGCCTTGACAGAAGGCAGCAGCATCATTAAGGAAGATGTGACTACATAAGATTCATTTTCTTGCCTCTTTTGGAGTTCATGTTAAATTTGCAATTAATTTTCATTATCAGATCCCTTTGCACAAATCTACCATTTTCATGATGCTTCTTTTGTAACCTTGTGAAGGAACACTTACATGCCTCAGAAATAGCGCTATTTATTGCCTAACATGACAGCTATGTCTATTTGAACATATTCAGTAATCAGTTAACCCATTTTTCTTCACACACTACTACCCTTCAGCTTGAAAAGCTTTTGTCCTAACTAATGCTTACTTCTACTGTTTCCAGACTGAAATTACACTTCTTCTCACCTTTTGTTTCTCTAGGCTAAATGTACCATTTTTATTCTCTTCTCATGAAACAGATTCTCCATTTTACTGATCTTTCTTTGAGTCCTCTCTGTACCTCCTGGGGTGCGATCTCATCTTTTCTGAATAATAGTGACCAGAATTGCATAAATCATTTCAGATGAGGTGAGACCAATGTTTTTTTCTGCAATATCTAATGGAAATAGCTGACCTGGCATGTCATGTGATTTTAGCAACTTTTTTTGCAGCTGGATTATATCTACGACTTGGCCAACATCGACTAATGCAACGAGCACATCCTACCCACTGTTACTTCCAACTAATGAGGTTCTTCTCCAGCAGAAAGTATTGCTATCAGTCTCCTTGCATGTTGTGTTATTAAAATTAATCCATTCTGTTATTAAGGTTCTGAAGGTCATCTAGTCTTGATCCTTCTCATATTGAAATTATCTCACTGTTTTGTATCATCAGCACATTTCATTATTATAGCTCATGTTTTTCCCCTATACCATTAATGGAAATTTCTGGATGAATAAAAATCTTCTGATGTTTCAGATGGGTATGTGATAGGGTTTTTTCTTTCATCTCAAATGTGGAAACGTTTCATATCTTCTTTCTCATTAGCCCCTGCTTTAATTTCCTTTGTAAAGGAAGCTGAGCTTCTCAAAATTCTCACTTTATTCCTACCCTTCTCAATATTTTTCAAGTAATCATATTGTTCCTTTCCTTCCAAGCTTTTGATTGTTCCCAATAATCCTTTTGAAGTGGCCATTTATCAAGCTGGGACTGACTGTCGCTCTTGTTTGAGACTTGAATTACAGATATGTATTTTCAGAGAGATTTGGCAGCTGACAAACTTTTTCCACAAGCAAGTCCTCAGCCATCTAGATGCATTTGTCATCACCAGCTCACTCCCTTAATTTCTCAAAGTTTGACCTAAGAAATTAAGAACCTTAGTTATCAATCTATTTTTGTTCCTAATTTTTCCTAATTATTCTTCTAAAAACTATTTCTCTCCAGACTTGAAGCCAAGCATCTCAAGCACATCTTCATGCTCTCTAACAGAAGTTCTTGGACACATTTTCCCAATAACGACTCTAACAAGTTCTACTTTATTTGTCCTGTTGCTGTTTGTTTCTTAAATATCTATCACACTGCAAATTCTAATCCTCCATTAATCCCCTTAGCTTCCCAAACACCTTGAGTGTTTTAATATTTGTGTGATCCCATCCTAGTCTTTATTCTGTCTTATGTTCTGTTATCCCTAAAAGATCTAGTTTTGTTGCCAGGGCTCCAGCGATACACAAATATCACAGCTGTTTCTTGCTAACATGACATTCTCCTGGGGAGAGTTAGTCCTCCTCTCAACCACTGGCTAAGTACAGTCTAAGCTACACTGTCATCACTATTCCAACCCTCCCTCTTTGCTGTCGTCATTCTAACCTCTGATACTTCTTGTGCTTCTTGCTCCATTTCCCTCGTCCACTACCTAAAATCAAATAGTGGGAGACTAATTTTTTTAATTATTTAAAGCTATTTCAAACAACTGGTCATGAAGACTCCTTTACCTCTTATGCATTTCTAACCAGGCCCTGCATCCCAAACCACAAGAGTATCTGATGTGCCTCCTCTAAATGACAGCTTTGAGACATGAGAATCAAAGTATGGAGCTAGGAAAACACCACACTGTGGAAATAATAAATCAGTCAAGGAAGAGGCAAGAATAAGACAACAGGGAAGAGTGTAATTGAACACCAAAGAAATTTCTAATGGTGAGGAATACTTACTGCTCTAAGTCCTTATCTTAAATCTTTATTTCTAGTACACCCAAGTAATAAGCCTTTCAGGTCTTCTTGACAAAAAATCTGTCTTTGAACTGGTGTAAAAGTCAGGTCCTTTCCCTTCCAGTCTTCCATCCTTTTTTTGTTCTTTCTCACCATCTTCTCAGTCTTTGTTCTTGGACTGTTTTGGTTGAGTTAATTTTTTTCATCCCTCCTTTTAATTGTCCTTCCTAATACATGCATCTTCCTCATCTGCTTCTCTCTTCTCCATATTTTTCTGTTTTAACAGCAAGCGAATTATTTGACTATGTTTACAATTACAGTCAATGTTTCTTCTTCTGCAATGTAAGCCTCCTGTCTCTTATATTCACATTCTTCCACTGACACACAGCCTGCCCCACAGGCCCATGAGGAAAACAGGTATCTGAAAAGAAGCTCTGCTCTGCACAATCTCTTTCTCCTGTCAACATCAAGCAACAGCTCTTCTCTTCCATGAGCTCTATCCACCATAGTGTAGCTTCTGTCAGGAGTCAAATACAGGAAGAATAGCAAGGCCTTGTAGTTGCTCTTTTATTCTTTCCCTCTTTCTCAGGGCATTGCCACACTTGAATCAGTTGCTGTCATCACATTCTCACTGTTATCAAGAAAAAAATAACTCCTTTGTTTTTCACTACTGTTTGTGGTCATTCCTTCTTCTTAATAATTATTTTCTGTGTCTCTTAGATATAACATTAGCAATTCTCTGCCTGTGAGTCATGATTAAAGACAGGAGTCCTCCCTTTCACAAAGCCCCTGGAGGCTGATGTGCAAGTTCTCTTCAGGGTAGCATTGAAGGACTGAAGGACAGGCTACTTTTGGCTTGACCCTGAGGAGAAGAAAATAAGCAACACTTACTCTACCCTCTCCAAGTGCTAACCATTGGCATGATTGAGAAACCCAGACTCCCTTTCTCCTTCCTTCCTGGCTTGGGCTCAATTCAGAACACCCCCTGGTCAAGGTAGAAACAATATAGCAAGCTAAAGCAAGGACAGACTATCAATTGGGGTGTTGTGGTTCACCCTTAAGTGAAAATAATTGCAAACAGCACAGTATAGGACAGAGTTATCCAGAGGAGAAGGTATTTTAGATCCTGCAGTATATTAAGTGATTGAGAAAGAAAAAACAGGTCTTCATGCCGTTGTTTCTGGTATTTGCATGGTTGACTAGAACTGGCATTACAGGTGGTTCGGTAGCAAGGGATACATACAAACCAGATTTACCTGGTGCTACACTAACCTTAAATGGAAAAGGTGGAAGTTTTCTCTTCTGCTGCTTGTAACAGAATGGACTTCCTGTGAAAAAAAAAGTCAAGAAACTTAAAAATGTTTCAGGCTTACAAGCCGCAAATAAGATATCTACTTGGACACTTGTATGGAAAGCAAGAAACATACTACTTTGGGTTCACTGCTATGACCCAAAATGTGGTCATTTTTGGACCAGATTCCCAGGCCTGTCTCCAAAATGTTGCATATGCAGTGCTCTCACTGTGAATGTCTACACTTGCAAACTAACAGTTGTGGAAGAACCTCTTTTCTTCCCAGCTCTGATTTACTGTTCATTTCACCATACACCTCAGCTTTCAACTTGCGTGCAAGAAGGAGGTAGTACCACTTGTCTTTTTGTGACAAAAAAAAACCCAAAAAAACCCCATCAAATCAATCCCATGGTCATACAAGATAAGTAGTGGGTATGGGATACTGAGTTACACCTTGGTCAGTGCAAGACTGGAAGGCATGATTAGGGGTCTGCTGGAAGCCTCTTCCAGTCAAAATACTGTTACACCCAATTTAAGTTTGTGCAAAGTAACAGTGTTCCTCATTTTTCAGATGATGTGAAATGCCCAGTTTAAGACAGCACTGGCTGGCTACGAGAAATGATTCAGTTCAGTTCAGGCAGGGCTCTCGCTGCTGTAACACATTTCCTCCTCAATCCCTCAATGAGGGCTGGCAATGTGAAGAGTGTGAAGCCATCAACACACGTCAACCGGTGAAACCTAGAAGACTTCAAAACACGTATCCATGCCAATTCAGTGTCCATCAGATCCATGTTTCCCTTCTCACCAGAATCAATGCCTCAGGCCCATCTCCAGTACTTCCAACACCTGTGACAGACAAAGGAGTCTCCTCAGCTAATTCAGTAGATGCAGGGAAGGACAATGTCCATGACTGGAGCTTTGTACTATTGTGAGTACATCACCAGCATGTGAGAGGGTGTTTGGCCCAGCATGCAAGGGCAACAAAGCCCTCCAGAACCTCCAGATCTCAACTGCTTCATCTGAAAAGCCAAGCTGTACTTCCCATTTCCAATTACAAAAGCAGGATGATCCAGGTGTGAAGACAACTCAGTGGCATCCTTGAGGCTAACACACTTCCTGCAGAGGGAGAAAGGTGAGGTAAACAACAAGCCACAAAACCTAGGTGGTGTGGACCATGGCCCGTCCAACAGTGACTCGCGCTATATGGTGCTCTCAGGTGCAGGGAGGAAGGATCGGATGTGACCCTTAATGCCAGGGTCTAGTTGACGTCATGGTGTTCAGTCATAGGTTGGATTCGATGATCTGAGAGGTCTTTTCCAACCTAATTGATTCCGCGATTCTGAACTCGAGGGTCAGCGGCCAAACCGGACCGATGGAACCCTCCCTCACCGCCCCCGAGGCCGCCGCCATTTGCGGCCGCTTTGCCGCCAAAACGCGTCGCCGCGCGGGCGGGGGAGGGCCCCGTCACGTGGCCGCGCGGGGGCGCGCCCTGGCGCGCGTGGCGTGGCGTCACGTGAGGCGCGGAGGCCCCGCCCCCTCCCCGGCCCCAGTCCTTTGCGCCGCGGGGGGACGGCGGGCGGTGCGCGCGCGCGCGCGCCGCGCGCTCCCGCGCGTCTCCATCTCCTCCGCACGTGACCCCCCGTCCCTGGAACGTGGCATTGTGTAATCACGTGACCCGGAGCGGAGCGGGGGGAGCTGGGGGAGGCAGGCAGGGAGGAAAGGGGGGCGGGGGGGCTGCGTACGCGACGGAGCGGGGTGCGAAGATGGCGGACGAGGAGGCCGAGCGGGAGAGCGGCGGCCCGGGCGGCGACCTCCTGGAGCTGCGGCGCCTGCGGGAGCGGCTGCTGGAGCTGGAGACGGGGCTGCGGGAGAGCCGCGAGCCGGCCGTGCAGGCGGCCACCGAGTACTGCAAGCAGCTCTGCCAGGTCAGGCCGCCTCTTCCCTTTTCCCTTCCCTTCCTCCGCGCCCTGCCCCCGCCCGCTCCCTCCCCTCCCCGGCGGGGTGTGTGTGTGTGAGAGAGCTTGGCCAGGCCGGAGCGCGGGCGCCGGGCGGGACCAGCGCCGCCCCCGCCGCGGGGAACCCGCAGCCGGCGGCCCGGTGCTGCGGCCGGCGCGGGAGGGGGGAGCGGGGACTCGGTGCTTGGGACCCGGCCGGGCGATCGATGCCGCTGCCGCCGCTTGTTGTGGGCTGAGGCGGAGTGGCCCCTGCGCCCGCTGCCGTTCCGGCCCGGCCCGTAATCCCCATCCCCCGCTTCGCCTCCCCCCGCCCCGGTTCTCGCGGTCTCCAGGCCCCTTTGTTGTGCTCTGCGGCTCGGCTTATCGAAGGGCCCTTTGTTCCTGGCGGTGGCGGACCGGGGGCCCCCCCGTCCCCGTGGCTCCGACACCCCTCCTCCCTTGGGGGCGAAGGGAGGGAGGCGGCGGCCCGGGAGGTGGGGGCTCCGCCGCTCCTCCGAGGGGCCGGGCAGGAGCTGGAGTCCGTCCCGCGTCCCTCGGCGCCGGGCTCCTGCTCTATGTCCCCTTCCTCCCCCCGCTCCCTTCCCTATCTCGTACACGGGAGGGATAGTGGAGTTTCTGCCATGCTGGGAAGGTGAGGGTCGTGGTGGACTATACAGGGTCGCTGGTGGTGGTGGTGGTGGCAGGTCTCCCCGTGTTCTTGCCCTATCAAGGGAGCGCAATCCCACCTCGGGCGAGGGCTCCCGAGCCGGCACTGTTTGAAGCACCATTGTGTGTAATTATTCAGCCGTCGGAAAAAGGCCCGTTTCCCGGAGCTTGGGCTTGTCCTGAGGCAGGGCTTGTTTGCAGGTGTTTCTTCTGAGCTGGTGAACCTGCTGAGTATTTGTTCCTAAACAAACTTTGTGGTACTAGCTCCACGGACTGCTAAAAAAGCAGACCATTTTAGTCATATCTATGTCTATACATGGCCTTGATTTCTCTTAGATATCCTTTCTTGGATAGCATTGGGTGCATCCCAGTGTATAAAACAAGTTCTCAAATATTTTAGCCACAGAAACCGTTACTTGTGTAGCTTTACTTTGTTTAATAGTCTGGCTGATACAAGTGATAGTGTTTGTTTACACATTACTGTCACCCATTCATGGATGGTCAGGCAAATTATTAAAAGGTGGAATGGGTAAGAGTGAATTCACATGGTTAGTTTGAAATGTGTTTTATTTATGATTTTGTATCTGGTTTGTTAAGGAGTTGATTCTTGGTGGCCATTGTAGCATGCTAATTTCGCATCTGTCGCTTCTGGATTAAACTGGGCTCTACTTCCTACTAACCAGGAAGATTTGCTACTAAATATTTTAAGCATCGTTTTATTTTATTTTGTATATACAGTATGCATATGTCAGGTTCGTTTTCCTCTGGTCAAAATTTATCATGTTGTGCCTGGTTAGAATGTCCATGTTGATGCACAGAAACATTGGATTAAGCACAGAGAGATTGGTTTATGTTGGTTCAGATCAGTGTGTTCTTAGTCTATTTTATCTTTGTGTCTACTTTCTTAACTTCTTACACTGAGAGGTGGAAATCTGCCTTTCCTGGCTCCGTCTCGACTTGTGAATGAGCTGTTCATTGAACTGAAGTAGTGTTGGGTGGGTGGGAATGAAGACACCATCCTTGACATGTACGGAGTAGATTACTGATGTCTAAAGCAGATTTATCAGTGAAGAGTGGTTGTGTGTTCTTAGCAGGTGGCTTCTAGAGTTGATTGATTGATTTCAAGTTTAACAAGTATGAATATTCTTCTCATTACTTTAATGACTGTTACAAAAGTCCATTGTAAAGCTCAAGGTTACTACGTTTTTTAACCATGCACCTTTTCAAAACAAGTCTCACTGAGCAGATCATTTGTGTAGAAACTGACATAGAAATCATGCTGTTTTGAAACGAGTTACTGTTCCTTCCATACCAAGATTTATAGTACGGCTGTATCTGTTTTTGCTGGCTGAAGGCTGATGTGTAACCCTGAGGACTGAGACATGCCATTCAATGTTTAAAGATCTTGCTTTTCAAATTTTGAACAGAAGACTAAACAGATGCTTAATGTATTAAAAAGTGTTGTTATGCAAGCATTTTTGTACTGGTTCAGCAGGCGTTTTTAAATCTGTTCACCTGTGCTTGTGGTGCCAGAATACTTATCCAGCCTCTTCTGCAGTTTTAATCCTTTATTTGGGCTAACACAAAATAGTATTCGTGATTCAGAGAGTAGGCTTAGCTACTTAGCTTGCACTGCATGACACGAGTTGCAGAAAAACCATGTAATATAAAAGCCAGCTCAAAAATCTCTTCCAAATAACAGTTTAAAGGTATCTGCCGTGCTTTCTAGAATCAAGTCTTTGAAAATATATGCATGAAAGAAGGATTTGGTCAAATATATGAAACTCAGAGTTGTTATTTATTATATATATATATATAAATTGAATATATATCATTTATATCTTGGGTCTAGAAGCTCAGTAATGAAGAAATATTTTAGTATTTCTCTCAGTATGATTTCACATGATTTTTTTTTCCTTCTTAGTTCCTACTCATGTAATAACTGCACAGATCTTGGTCTGGTGTCCTTGTTTTGTTTTGCCAGGTGGTCATTCTGGAGCCCAGCAACCACCTAGCTTGTTGCCATGAATTAACTTTTATTTTTTTTAATGAAGTGGGTAACAGTGTTCAAGAAATAAGCTTAATGTCCAACTGATGAAAGCTGAAGAATGTGCAGTAAAGCGTGGAAAGATCCTTAGGTTCAAAGGCAAATAAAGGATTTAAGTATTCTGTTCTTATTAAATGAAGTGGGAGCTGTATAGCCAAGTCCTTTATCTGGTTTTGAAATACCTCAGTTTGAAATACTTTATTGTTTATAACCCAACAGTGTAGAATAACTATTAAAACCACAGAAAAACAAGACCCTTGTACCTTGACAGAAAATGTTATAGACCTGTTCTCTTGTAAGAATAAAGTTTACTTTGATGTATTTTATATGCAGCATTTCATTAGCTATAAATATGTTTGTGTGTTGCTGCTGATTGCTCTGTGAAATGGTGCAATTATTCTTAAATTTGAAGGGGATTATAGACTGGGCCTTAATCCTGTACTAGATCTGTGTGATTGTAGTTCTGTTCTCTATTGTCAGCCTGCAATAGAGAGCATTATTTTAATTGTTATCAAGTGGAATTCACATCCATGTGGGTCCATGTAAAATGATTTTTTAATTGTGATTTGTGCTCTTCCATTGCAATTCGATAATGAGCAAATCCTTGAGAAACAATTATGTTTTCACAAACTGTGTGAGTGCAGACTGTGGCAGACAAAACAAGTGTCTTCAGTTGTAGTGACTAAAAATTACAAGTGTAAATTTTGCAAGAATTCAGAATGATCTGAAGAAGATTGCTGTTCTTGTCACCATGTGGTGACTGATTAGATTATTTTCAGACTTGGCTCTTAAAGGTGACCAGTTGTTTATATTCAGTTGGAGGAGACCAAAATGTGTGTCCAGGTTTTTGTGCTTGAGAGCTGGGTGAATGTGCTGCCAGTGGGTATATCAGAGCTCCTCACTATGGGCTGTGTTCCCTTCCAGTTGTCACTACACAGTCTGCCCCTTTTTTAAAAGTTTATTTTGTATAAATAAAAACAGATTGCAGACTGGTAACAAATTTTCTGTTGTCACCAGGTGTTTGTGAAATCTTTGTGGTGCTTCTACCTCTTCTGACTGTTTTTCTGTAGTTGACATGTTTTGAGTCTTCCCTCCTTTGTTATTTTGACACTTCATTTCTTTCCTGAATCTGCTTCTAAGGGTTGGGTTTTTTCTCTCCTGCTGTACTTTGTGGTACAAATTCTCCAAAAGTGTAAAACAGTTTGGTTTGTTCTACTAATGTACAAGTTGTGAGCATAAAGTGGCCTGTATTATAAGCATAAGATACAATTTGGATGGTTGTGTGGCCTTTCCTCAAAACTTTGAATGCATTTTTGGTTCATTTCTTGATTGTCTTGTCATGTCTGCCTGCTATGAAAAAGATGTGTTAAAATGTGTTAAAAGTGTGCTTAGCTGTTAGTAGACACATTAATATCCTTCTAGTGTTGGCAGTTTACCCAGTAGTAACCTTCAATATTCTTAACACTAGTTGCAGAAAAGGTGTAATGATGACAGGAAAATGGGGGGGGGGGGGTAATGAAAATTTGTGGGCGTTTTAAAAGATGCCCCAAAACTTCTTATAAAGAAAAATTGTTTTTAACTGCTCTGCCTGTACAGTTTGTTCCTACTGTTTTAAGCTGATTTTTACTGTGTGTCGAGGTTCTAGTGAAGTATTGGGACCTTAAGGTCTTACCCTGTTTTTGGGTGTGCTGTCATGCTAGAGTAGATCTTGGTAATATTTGGGGATATATCATCTAAGACGTCCCTCCTAAAAGCAGACCTGCATGTCTCTACATAAAAACCTTTTTATTATTATTATTTTTACATATTTGTAATCGCTGTATAGTACAGGTTTCTGCTAATTATTTGTTTCTATTGGAGGTTAGGCTTATGTTTTCTCTTACAAATTCTCCTGTTAATCTTACTAGAATTGACATTCAGTTTTTATACCTCACAGACTTGACAGCTTTCTGTTGCTGTCACCCTCTTCAACTGTCATTGTCTTCCTCACTTTTAATCTCTGTATTCTCAACTTCCTCTTCAGACACAAGATGACAGAAATAATCTTCAGTTCTATCCATAAAATTTGAAATAAAGAATTTCTTAAACCTTTTACCTAGATGTTCTGGATTTATCCAAACCTAGAGTCTGTCTTAGTCTGACAAGGAAGTGTTTCAGTAGGCTGCTTTATTTTTTCCTGCAGGAGTTAGAGTATGATCCCTTGCCAGGAGTAATTCTGTGTCCAAAGACTTCAAGAGCCTTTGAAGGATGTTTTTTGCTATTTCATTGAACACCTGCAGTTGTGATGTGACCGTAAGATTAGTGTTCATTGATGGTGAGAAACACCACCAGCAAAACATCAGGTGCCTTTTTAATATAAGTAAGAAGACATTTCCTGTTTTGTTAATATCCTACCTGATTTCTTACTCCAGACAACTTTAATCAAACTCTTTGCTGAGTGGATAGGTAGATATCCATCTTAGATTTTGTTTAGCTCAACAGACATAATACAGGCACAAACTGATGGAATGTAATTGTTAGTAAGTTGATATTTTTTGAGCTTTCATTTCAATTATGCCCTGTCTAATCAAGTCTGTGTCTCTTCTTTTGGGTATGCATGGATTCCATAGCTTCCACTTTGAGTAGAAAGTGTTTTCTGTTGAGTCCAGTGAGGGATTTTTACACTGAGGTAACACTTAAAAGTTTGTTACAATGTTTCTGTCTTTTTTCATTTCCTATTTCCTATTCCTATTCCATTTTTTTCACTTTCTATGTTTTTGTAAATACATTACCACAAGTGCAAGATTCCCATTATAACTTCCAGTACCTTTGATTTTACTTTCATACCTGTGACCTCCAGATGTTCTGGTATTCAGGGAGAGATGTACAGCTGCCAGAAATAGCAAGGAATCTGCTAAAATATAGTACATCACACAGATCCCCAAATGCATGAAGAGAAACACCTGCCACCTCTGTGTCATCATGCAGACTTTCAGCTGCCTCAGGCATTTTTGTGCTACTTCATCACTGTGAGACCTGACATGTCAAACAGTCACGTTATCTCTTTGGATGGATAGAAGCAAAACCCCCTGATTTTCTTTTTTTTTCAAGCTAAACTGCATGAAGTTTTAGGGAAATTGTCTTGCTTTCAAATAAAACAGTAGGTGTACCTATCCAGTTAAAATGTGCGTAATAAATTTTTAGAAGAAAGCATCCTTGCTGTTTAGGGTAAATCTGATGAGTGAGCATAAATGTTCTAATCCTTGTCCTCAATAATGGCATCAAGCCCCAGCATCATACTAGATTGGAGCTGGTCTTTGTTAGAACTGTTGAGATCTGTACTAGAAGGTTTTGTTATTAGATTTTCCTGTATTGAAATAAGCTGGGTAGACTGTGATTCCAAAGCAGCATTGATTATTGATAGGCCATAGCTACAAATGCTTGTTTAATCTGTTCTCAAAACTATCCATTGAAGAAGATTCAAAAAAAGCTGCATAATACGTGTCAGTTCAGTTTTCTTTGCCTTCAATAATTTCTTCCGGCCACCCTTGCAGTATAACTTAATATCTTCTTGCAGCTTAAGGCTACTGTGATTTATTGTATCCCATGTAGATAATAAAAAGTAGCATATTCTCTTTCTGTTGGAAGCAGCTCCTATATTTTCAATGCTATTTTCAGTTATTTTTTTACTTTTGAGAACAGTTTTTGCAGTTCTTGATGTTATTTTTTTCCTATTTTCCTCTTTCCTTTTTGCTTTGTTGCTATATCTTTGGAACATACAAGATTTTTTTAGTTCTTAATTGCAAGGAAGGTAGTAATTAATAAGAATTTGGTAAGAAGGTGACAGTCTATCTAAGACTTAGGATTTAACTTAAAGCATTTCTCCTTCCAAGTACAAATATTCAAGAGAAAAGTGATAGTTCTCTGAAGCTAACAAATTAAGGCAGTTAAGAACATGACAAAACATAGATGGAGGGATAAAAATTACTAAAACTTCAGCATGTTGACAAAAGCTCATCTTTCCATGTAAGTTCAGCAAATAGATACTTAGTGTCATAGTTACCCTGATGCACATATTTTGCGGAGTTAATTTACTTGATGCTTTTACTGAAGTTGCAGAGAAACCCCTTCTATCAGCAAACCACCATTTCTCTAGGAAACACTTCTAGTGAAAAGTTAATACTCAGAGGGCAAACATTTTTAATTGGTGTCTTTTAAAGGCCTCCATGCATATCCTTGCACAATTATAATACAGTGTGTTTATTTCTATAGTTTTCAAGAGGGAAACTAGCCTGAGGTTCTTAGGCCACCAGCTTCTTTGCAATGATGACGTATAACAATTTGCAAATTTTAGTTTAAATAACAGGTAAACAGTATGGCTTGAAACTGTCTTTTGAGATATCATTTCCCATTTTATTAGGTCTGCGCTTTTTACATTGGTTAACAACTTAATGTGTTACGTTTTAGGAAGTATGCAAGTTTTTTTTTGAGGTATGAAATCTTTTTTTATGTTTATTCTTCCAAATATGCATTAAAGACAACTCCAGGGTATTATTTCTCAGGTCTTTCATCTCTAAGGGTGAAGTACACTGCTTTCATTTGTGAAGAGTTAATCTAATAACACCTTGTACTTGGCAGAGCAAAGACTTTCAGAAGGAAGATATATGTAATGTCAAAAAGGCAGTGGAGCTTTATAAAACTGTTCTCTGAAAGTAGACCTGATCCAGTTGGTAATTGGACCAAATTGCAAAGACGCGTGCCCGTTTTTGGTGAAAATAGTTTGGTCAAATGTCTCTTCCATCTTCTCTTCTGTTACTGTTGCACAGTCTTCTGGTATACAATATTTCTAGCTTTATGATTTCCTGTATGTAGGTAAAGTAAACTAAACATTCATCAGAAAAATAGGAAAATCCTGTGCTAACTAATGTAGCTCTCACTTGGTTATTACTCATTCTGAACCAGTCATACAGTTCTTTGTTCTTATAGGAACTCATGTTATATAGACAACTACCAAAGCTCCATCCATCTTCAAACACTGACTCCTGGTGTTCCTTCTCTCCTAACTGCTGGACAGGTGCATTTACTGCTTTGAGAACCTTAACTCCCCGAAGTAAAATTCTTTAGGATAAAGACCAGTCTTTATTTGTAACTCTCTGTTGTCTTTTGGATGAACAGAGCAGTTTTCATTTGAGCTGGTGTAGCATTCTCAGTGTCCTGTATATAAAAAAAAAAAACAAACCAAACAGATTCTGGAAGGATTCCTCTTCTGTTTTTCAGAATGATGGAGAGAATGGATTCTGTCGAGTAGACAATCTAACAGACCAAATAACGGTTTCGGTGAATTGGTAAAGTACATTCAGTGATCGGGCATTAAATCATTAATAAGGAGTTCCTCAGTCTTGTGATTCATAGAATGTTAAGAGGTTGGAATGAAATGTTAAGATCATCTAGTCCTAACCCCCGCCTTGCCATGGGCAGGGACACTCCTACTAGAACAGGTTGCTCAAGGCCTTATTCAGCCTGGCTTTGAACAGTGCCAGGTTTGTGGCATCCACAGCCTTCCTGGGCAGCCTGTTCCAGTGTTTCATTACCCTCACAGTAAAGAATTTCTTCCTAATACTGAACCTTAACATTCCTGATTTCACTGTGCACCCATTACTTCTTGTGCTATCACTACAGGTTCTGATCATGAGTCTCTCTGGATTCCCTGTAGGCCCCTTCAGATACTGGAAAGTTGCTATGAGGTTTCCACACAACCTTCTCTTCTCCAGGCTGAATGGCCCCAACTTTCTCAGCCTGTGTTCATAGGGAAGGTGCTCCAGTCCTCTTGTTAACTTCATGGCCCTGAACTCTAGCAATTGCTCTAACAATTCCATGTCCTTCTTATGTTGGGAACCCAGAATTGGATGCAGTACTGTAGATGGGGTCCCACAAGAGCAGAATAAAGGGGAAGAATCACCTCCTTTGACCTGCTGGCCATGCTCCTTTTGATGCAGCTCAGGATTCCATCTGGCTTTCTGGTCTGTGTGCTCACCCTGCTGCTCATGCTGTCTTCCTTCAACCATCACACCCAAGTGTTTCTCTGCAGGGCTGCTCCCAGTGACTTCTCTGCCCAGCCTGTCGGTGTGTCTGGGATTGCACTGACTCAGGTGTAGAACCTTGCACCAGTAGCACCTCTTTGAGCTCCATAATGTTTGCACAGCCCTCACCTCCATCCTGTCAGGGTCCCTCTGGGTGGCATCCCTTCCCTCCAGCATGTTGGCTTCACCACACAGCTTGGTGTCATCAGCAAATGTGCTGAGGGAGCGCTTGGTCCCACTCTCCCTGTCACCAGCAAAGGTGTTGAATCAGCCCCAGTACTGACCCCTGAGGGGCACCACTGGTCTCTGTGTGGACAATGAGCCTTTGACCACAACTCTTTGCCTGTGGCCATACAGCCCGTTCTTTATCTGCAGTGTGGTCCATCCATCCAATCCATGCCCCTGCAGTTTGGAAACAAGCATGTCAGTGCAGCAGAGCATCAAACACTCCTGAAGTCCAGGTTGCTCTGCCGTGTCCACCAGTGCTGGTCCTGTCATAGAGTGCTTGTTTCAGGTGCCTGTGGTGATATACTGGTTTTTAATACAGGGAGCACAAGGATAGGTACAAGTAGAGAGTAAATGTTCAGAATCACACAAGACACAATCTGAACTTCTTTATTTTTTTAATTGTTGGAGGGTTGGTCCTATGAAGAGAACTGTAGGGATAAAAAGTAATTTCTGTTTATGAATCTGTAATAGTTAACATGATAAAACTTCATAATCCCCATTCTACAGACTGGGAACTTGCCTAATGTTTTTGGTGAAACTTGTGCAGTGACTGAACCCTGCTTTTGGGTACCCAGTCGGAATTGGTCATCATGTCAGTGTGACAGCAGGAATTCAGAGTTCTGCTCAGGTTTCCCAGCATATTCAGGAGAAAGTATTGCCTTGGCTCCTCTCCTTTCCCACGTGGACACAGTGGCAGTGCTTTGACAACTGGTAAAAGGACACTGGTGGTTATTAGACACAGTGTGGTAGATGTTGCCTTGTTCTTTCACTGGAAATATCAATCAGATGGAAGGGCATCTGCCAATTTGACAGTGCTGAGTAGACAAGTTTAAAATAGCAATTGAGTAGTCTCTCTATTGAGGATGAAGATTATCAATTAAGTTATCAGAATTAAAAGGGCAGTGGGAGAAGTTGATAAAGATGGCTAATGCAAAAATGTAATCTAGTTGAACTATAGAAGTATCATAATGTCTCATTTCACTTGATGAGAGAGCAAGTTTAAGTCACCTATGTTGCAGGAAATGTACATATTTCCAGATTAGACACAGTTATTTCTGGCTGTCTTCCTATTTTTAATCTGCCCATATGCTAGTCTGATAATTAAAAGAATAGGTAAATTAGATTTCCTGGCAGTGGATGAAAGTTTACTGTAATGAACATCCCGCCACATTCATGAAATGCTTGTTTAATAGCCAACTGCTGAATGCTCTTTTTAAGTAAACAGACTAAAATGAGCGTTGGGATGACAACATTGAATTGAGACATGATTGAATATCTGAATAGAGAGAAATGCAGCCTAGAACTATAGCAAGTTCACTTATGTTAGGATGCAAGAGAGAAATTTGATACCAATGACCCATTCAGAAAGAGCCTGTTAAATGCAAAATGTTGAAAGATGAAAGGCAAACCTAAAGAATGGTAATTTCTGTTACTGTATGTGACAAAGCATGAGGCTTAATGAAATTATTTACTGGTGTTTGAAATAACTTTATTTGTTCTAAAATAGTTTATGGATGTAACCAGAGGCTCTCCATACATTTTCTAGGTTTTTCTAGGTCTTTTTCTAAAACTAGCTGGGGTTTGAATTCTAAGCAAAATAGTGCCTAAAAGATAATAGGACAAATAGCACCAAGGTAATTTTGCTTTTGCCTCTTTCAGTTTAATAATTAGCGAGCTAAGCACCTTCACTATGTGTTCAGCATGCCCAGATGAAAAACATGCAAATTGTTTGTGCCTTTTAACTTATATTTGGGGAGAGAAATATCTCTCTGTCAATTAAGAGAAGGTTCTGTGTATAGTAATTAACTTTCAGTTGTCTCCCTTTCCTGTGTTTTTTTTTTTTTTTTAACTTTCTGGGTGATGGTATATGACATAATTACTTATGAGAGTTGTAGTAGAGCCCCACAAGCTGTTCTTCTATTTCTGCTTCTGTAGTTGCTGAGGTGCTTTTTTTTCAAACCTTCCTCCAACATAGACCTTGTCTTAAAAATATAAATATATTTTCCAACAGCATAGTTACATCTCTTGGTTTTGTATCTGTAAATTGAGGGTAGTGGGTACTTCCCCTCTACATGGTTATATGCATTAGAGAACAAACCTGAGATTTTTTTGTTGTTGTTGTTACGTTATCTGCCTAGTGATGTATAAATAATGGATTAGAGGCATGGCTAACTTTTTATGTTTGTGTGCCAAAGAGTTGGGGTGCTAAAGTTCCTAAAAATTGAATTATAATAATAGTTTAAAAAAATCCTCAAGAAGATGATAAAGAAACTTACCCTTAAGATTATGACAGGGATTCTTCCCACAATCTGTCTTAACTCAGTTAGAGATGTACAACCCTAAGAGTTACCGGCAAGGAGTTGTAAGAAGTCATCAAGGTCATTTACACCTTAGGTGGTGTAAATTTGTATAGGGAGAGCAGAGGGGAGTTCAAATACTCACTGCACTCTTGCATTTTCAGAGTCGTTGAAATCTGTTTGGTAATTGCATATTAATGGTAACTAGAGCTGTAGTGAGTTTTATTTTTAAAAAAATCCACAGAAGTGACCTAAGTAGAAGTGGTTATTTGAGGCAAATCTGTTTAGGCAAGAGTTAAAAAGCAGCTAATGGTAATTCTTACTAACTTTCTATGTTTATTCAACTTTCATATTTTCTAATTTTGTGCAATGATAACATAATATGTAGTTATGTTACAAGCTACTGAATATATGTATGAATGTGTAGTGGTGGAACAGACTGAGAAAATGAATCATTCATTGCAGGGTAGTTGGTTACGTTTACTGGATTTCAAAAGTATTCTAATTCTTTCTAACAAATCAAAATTAGTCAGCAAGTAGTATCAGTTCTTTAACAATTACCTGTTCTCTCTTTGTATTCTGAACTGAACTGTTGTCTCTAAAAAGTCTCCAGGGAGGATAGCTTTCCCTAAGTATGAACAGAGGAATGAGTTTCTGCATGTCTTCATTTTTTGCTGTTTCTGTGAAGCTCCTTTTCCTTTTCTGATGAAGCTTGAACATAAAACCTAGATGTGTATTAATTTTTCCAGTTAATTTTTCCAGTTTCACCACAAAAAAAAATGTTCAGTTATAGATCAGTTATTTCTTTGTATTCTGGTTTGATAGGCAAGATTTTAGATTTACTTGATCAGTCTGAGAATAAAAAAAAATTGAGAGGATGATGGGGGGGAAAATGTTTATTAAAAAAAGGCTTGTAGATAGATAGAGTTTTGCAACACTTTTACGGATTGCCTTTAAAACTGTTCAGGAAACTAGTACTTGAAGGTATTTGAGCTCATGTTTTCTTTGTTTAGATAACACCAAAAAAATCAGTTCTTATTAAGTGATGGGTATCTGCATCACAGAGTGCATACCTGTGTATCTGGGTTCTGAAGGTACCAGTAATAAAAACCAGTGCTGCCTTGTAGATGGTACTTCAAATACATGGGTGAGCAGAACTTGGGTGGACTATTTTTTTGCCTGTGGAAAGAGAAACACTGTTATACAGACAAGAGTGTGAAAACATAGCTGCTCATACAGTCTAACAAAACTTGCTTTTAGTGTTCTGAAGTTCTCTCTTCAGTAGATGAATGAGACAGTGGTTGAAAGAACAGTTTTAGAAGTGTGAACCAAAAGAGTGAGTTCCTATATGTTAATACCCTGGATCAGACACAGAGTTTGCTTTGAAAGTGATCTGATCATCCCTGTTAGCACACTTCTTTCTACATTGTGGAACAGCTTTGTAGTGTGGAAATTTTAATGTCTTTTGGATGAAACTAAACCAGAAGCTGTGCTCCAGAAGCAGTTGCAGACAGTCTACTTCAGCTGCTAACGAGTATCCAGTTAATGGAACCAGGTGAATGCCAGTCTGAAATACAACCGCTTGTGATGGGTTCACTGGAGACTTGGGTTCTCAGAACTCTCCTTTCTGCTGTATTATCTACTCCTTGTGCATTGCACTGGGATGATATAGTCATTGTGAGCTTTTTGTGGACCAGAACCTAATTGGGAAACTCAGATTCTGGTTTTGAAATTCATCTCTGAATGAATGTTGACTCGCTGATTCAGTATTTGCTAATCTTGACATGACTTTGCTTTCAGCTGCAGGGTAGGAAAGCCAGTGATGGATGTTAGGATGGGCTTGCAAAGTGTGAAAGCAGCTGGAGTTTTCTATTTGAAGGGAAAGAAAAAAAAACAGCAAAGATTGGAACTGCAGCCTGTCAGTGGAGGAGAGGAGTTGTAATGGGAAAAAAATTTGGTAGCTCTGCACCATGCCTGTTGAAATTGAGAGTGAAAACAATTGTTTAAATACAATCTTGCAGTAAGTGATGGAATTAAGAGTCTGGCTTCAGTCCTCTCCTCTGGGCACAACTCAATATCTCCATTAGAATTAAAGCATCATCATCTGATTCTTCAGCCAAAGGAGTCTTGGCTTTCTAGAGCTATATTTTGCTTAACAACTTTATTGTGAAACAATTCAGAAGATACATTCTAGTAAAAATAGCATAGCAACAACGTAAAATCTTGATAGGCTTTAGAAATTAAAATTGAGTACAAATTGAGATTGATGTTCTTTGTTCAGTACCATAATTTAAATAGTATTTGTCCTGTAGAAAATACAATTGCATTAGCTTATGTCATCCACAGTTTTGTATATGCAGTCTGATGCTGTGTACCTACTGGAGTTTTGCTGTTTGATTCTGGATAGTTTTGTATTATAATAACATGTAAGAGCTAATATTCTCACAGCACTTGTGTAGCTACAAAATCAAGGTAACAGTGCTAAGCCTTGGTAAACAAATACTGAATCAGTTAAATAGTGCCACTTTTAATTTGTATCATTGAACTGCTTTGGAAATTATTTAGAAGTACAGTGCTGTGCTGTTTTGATGTAAAATGACCTCTCTGTGTACAGTTCTAAATAAATAAAAAGTGGTTTTGTTGATTTTATTACGGCAAATCTGTGGTAGCAGTATTTTAGATGAGTGCTGTTCTGTCTGATGCTTGTGGACAGGTTTAAAATATGTGTTTTTCTATGTAAGTTCTGTTCTAACCTAAAAATCTGTAAAATAGCCTGTACGGTATCCCAACTGAAAAACAAAATGGAAACAAGTAATTGATGTTTGAGCTTTTCTGTTGGACACAGAGGTGAAAGGAAAATCAAGATTGATTATGATCATGGTGATGTGGAGAATGTCTTGATCAGAAGGTTGTCATACCACAGCAAAAGCAATAGATACTCATACTTTTTTCTTCCCTCATTTTCCCCTGTGCTTTTTTTATATGGGAAGGAGATGGGGTTTATACTATGTAACCATTTAGTTTACTCTTAAATGCTTTGAAAATCATGTCTTATAGTATTTCTAATGCCTAATGGTAAAGTCTCATGGGCAGTCTGAGCTAGACTTGGTTTAAATTAGACATAGAAGTAAGGAGTTTTTTGACATGCAGAACTAGTTCAAGAACTGTTCAAGTTTTTGCTTGAATACTTTGTTCATTTAACATCTTAGCTGGGTAGTTTGTTCTTATACAAATTAAATGTAAATGCTGATTGCATCCCAGTGATTCCTTAGCTGCCTCCACTTTCCTCAAATAAGGTGGGTACCTTTCATGGGAACCTTAACCTCACAGTTTAAAAAAAAAAGAGTTGCAGCAGTTGGCATTTTTTGTGGTGAAGGGCTTGTTCTCCATCTTCTGGTAAAACACTGAACAACAAGAAGAAGAGAAAGGCAAGGAGAGAAATCACAAAAGTAAAAGATAGTTTTCATCTCTAGAAGCTTTAGATCATCAAGGCTGCGAATAATTGTAGCATTACACTGTAAAGATTTTTTTGTGTGTGTCCCTTTAGGATGTAACCTTGCTGTGGGACTTCACAAAGACATCATCTGGTACTAATGTATCGGTAGGAAATCTTCTTGGCTGCAGATAATTTCTAAATTTGGATTTCTAATTTATTTTTAGTGTCTTGAATACTTAGTTAAAAAGAACTCATGTTATGAAGCTATTCTGAACCAGTCTGTTAATTTTCCTTACAGGAGAGAGGCACACACAATGTTGCTGTGTTCTCTTAAGTTCTGATGGTCTGGAAATGCTTCTTGAAGCAATTGCTTCTAAGAAGCTGTGAGGACGATTGCCCGGTGCATGGTCTTGTGCTCATTGGTCATGCCTGCTATCATCCTAGTCATCTTCTAATTGAGTTCTTTGACACTGAATTCTTGGGGTGGGGATGATTTTACTATTGCAAGAGAGGACTGATACTCTGCGTGGAAAGGGAGATCTGTTCACTTACAGGTTCATTTCTATTTCACCAGTTCAGTTCTGTGCCTTCATGTGATTCGGTAATGATGCTTGCACAGCGCTGGAATTGCACAAAAGACTCAAGGCCAGCAGGCTGGCATAGTTTGTAAACTATCATAAATTGACCTTAAAAGCAGACAGTTATCAGCTTTTCAGGAATTTGAACAATGCTGTCTTCATCACATACTCAGTTCTTTAATGGTTGTAGTAGTCAGTGAGATTATGCATCAGGCTCACAGTTTTACTCTGAAAAATACAGCTTTCAAAAATGAACTTGTCTTGAATGAGATGAATGTTTAGTCTCAGCCCAAGATTCAGTTTAATAGGTTTGTTTCCCAGAAAACAACCCAAACCAAAACTTTTTATTCTGCTATTGTAAAGTCAGAATATAGCATCACCATCATGACTATACCTAGCTGCTTGATCAAGAATCCACATGAAGTCAGCATGTTCCTTGTGTCTCATGTCTTAGGATTCAGGGCCTTTGTCAGGGACTAAGCTGTCTTGCAATTTCTACCACTTTCTCCAGTATCCATGATCTGTTGCCATTCAAGGGCTTGTTACCTCTGCATGCAATTTGAGAATTTTTTTCCTGGCTATCCTAAAAAGACTGGAGAGCATTTAATTCTGTTGTCTTTATTCCCCAAAGCAGTGTTTTAGTGTCCATTCAGCATTTTTTGACTCCTTTTTTAAAGGTGTTTTATTTCTCACTATATTCTTCTGTTCTTGGTCTGAAGAATTTATGCATGTACAATAAATTTATTTATAACAGCTTTATGTTTACCTTGCAGTTAGAATATAATTCAGAGATTAAAAAAAACCAAACACTTTTTGTTCATCTATATTTAATGTAGGTATTTCAGTTGTGAATTTATTGGTATTAAAAAGCACCAGTATATTCATTTTTTAAAAGAAATTTCTTCATCTTGGATGTCTCAAAGCAACTGCATAAACCTATATATTTATGAAATGTTTTTAGAAGTTTCTGTATCTGCTGGTCTAGCTGCACAAATTGTAGATCTCAAAATACTTGGTTACCCTAGTATCAGGATGTGTGCACACCCTTAATGTGACACCATCTGGGAGCTGTGCTTGTGCACAGTTGCCTTGCATGCTTCTGGGATGGAGTGCTGCACATCTGAGATTGCTCAGTATTTTCTGTTGTTGTCAGTTGTCAGTGAGCTTATCTACTGGCAAGATGTGAGTGGTGGAGATTCTCAAGTTCGAGCAGAGAGTTGTGTCTGTGTGCACATTCCAGTACTGATGAACAGTCCTTGTGGAACCAAGAACTGCAAGAACTTTATTGAATATTTCATGGTGCTCCTAACTCCCATGAGAAACGAAAGTTCAACCAGCAGTTTCAAATCTGGTTCTGTTTTCTTTTGAGTAATAGTTAAATGTAAGCAGTTAGTTGTTGCTTGTTACTACCATACCTGAAAGGTCAGCAATGTGAAGAACATGCTGGGAAATACTTTTTCAGAGAGAAGCAGATAAGTCAGTTTTCCTTTCCAAAACTGCAACCTAAGATTATAGACCCTTGGAGTTAGGATTTGAGGGGGTGGGGGGTGTCTTTAATCTTACTAATTGTGTTGTTTTGGTAATTGAATAGTAGACTGCTTCTTTGTTGGAGAAAAAATACAGCAGAGAGAAATTATCTGGGCCTCTACTTGTCAGACTTTCAAATCCATGTCTTCATTTAGTGATTATCTTCAAGGTGTGGAGATCAGTGCAAAAGGCAATGAAAATGAAGTACAGAATCATGAAGGGGAAAATATTTTTTGCTAGAGATGTAGTAAATCTCACTTTTCTAAGCTTCAGTAAAATTATAAGTGTCAAAAGCAGAAAGATGGCTGTTCAGAAACAAGTAATTGCATAGGGTACAGAATATTGGGATACATTTCCATTTTAATTTCAGTTTAGGTTTAAATGGTAAGAGTCTTATAGCTTACCTTCAGGGCTACACTTTGTTTTGTAATACAAAGAGAGGATTGTGCTGGTAATACAAAACCAGGAGGTGTCACCTGTTCTGTTTGCTTCACAGGTCAGCATGGCTGCACTGTCAGTGTTCTTCACATTCAGCAGCAGTCAGCATAGGAAGATTTTCAGTAAACACAATCAGTATTTTCATACCCTTACTGCTCCAGTGTCTTGCTTTGCCTGCTTCTCATGGCTCATTGTTGCATGTTTTAATAACTTGCACATTGACAAGCAGGGGTGAGACTATTACTTGCATTACATTCTTAAAATACAGCTGTCTATATTTGAAAGGTTGTTCATGCTCATCTGTAGTACTACACAAGAAATTTGAGGAAGCAAGAGTTTAAATAATTGCAAGCAGACAGTAATGTGGAACTTTTAAAGGTCAGTATTAGAATTGCCATTATCTTTTTGTGCTGTTCTTTAGCTGACCACAGGCAATATATTTCATGACCTGAGGGAAATAAATACAGCCTTGTTTTTCTCAGTTTGCATGGAAAAAGAAAGCATCTTCTAGATGATGAGTTGTACTTGAACAGTACGTATGTGGTAGAAATAGTATATGGTACTATAAAATAGTTCCTTTCCCTTTTGTTATATGTATTTAACAGGCAATGTCTGGCACTAGATCTGATTTTCTAACACGATCTAATGTAGAAGACAACCGTTCACAAAGAACATCTATTTAAATCATATCTCACTCCCCATGTCTTATTGTCAGATAATAGTATTGCCATGGTAAGCTGATTTATTCCTTAAAAAAACCTAAGTCCTTGTCTTTCAGGTTGTGAGCTGACCATTGACTTAATTCATTGTGATGTGTGTATCTCTGTTGTTACAAACTAAATTAACAGAATTGTCTGCTTTTCAGAGTATCTGAAAAATGATGTATGATTTTGACAAGAAACATGTACTTTAATGCACTTTTTGAAAAAGGAAAACTAAAGATTTTGGCACTTGATGTTTTTGAACTACCTTTGGCCAGAATAATTGTGTCTGATCTTTCCTTAGTAGTCTAGTAAACTTGCAGGCTTAAACAGGCAAACTTCAGATATTCAAATACTGAAAGAAATCATCATTATATCTCTTCCCCTGCTTTTTAATTTCTCTAGGTTATAATCTTATAGGGAGGAATAAGATAGCACAAATCATTTTCATGTATTGTCTCACCATAAGTCAGGGACTGGGAGATCAAAGTCACTCTTAAGTGAAGGTCAGGTTCATGACCACCTGTGGAGCCTGATTGTGCAAAGTTCATTGAATCATAGAATGGTTTGGGTTGGAAGGGACTTTAAGATCATCTAGTTCCAGGCCATGGGCAGGGATGCCATTCACTAGATCAGGTTGCACAGGACCCATCCAGCCCAGCCTTGAGCAGTGCCTGGGATGAGACTTCACCACCTTCTGAGTAAAGAATTTCTTTCTAACATCTAATCCAAACTCACCTGCTTTCAGTTAAAAGCATTTCTCTTGTCCTGTTGCTATCTCCCCATACAAAATTTCTTGCCCCCCCACTTAAATACTGGAAGGCCACAGTGAGGTCTTCCCAGAATCTTTTCTCCTGTATGCTGATCAACCTCAGCTCCAAGCCTTTATTCATAGGAGTGCTGCTCCATTCCTCTGATCATCTATGTGGCCTCCTCTGGACCTGCTCAGCCAGGTCCATGTCTGTCTTGTGCTGAGGACTGCGGCTGCAGCACTCCAGGCTGGGTCTCACAAGGACAGAGTAGAGGGGGAGAATCCCCTCCCTTGATCAGCTGGCCACTCCTCTTATGGTGCAGCCCAGGATGCAGTTGGCTCTCTGGGCTCTGAGCACACCTTGTTGGCTTATGTTCAGCTTTTTATCTATGAGAACAAGCAAGTCCTTTTCCTCAGGGCTGATCTCAATGAGTTCTCCCAGTTTGTACTCACATCTGGGGTTACCCTGACCGATGGGCAGCACCTTGTACTTGGACTTGTTGAACTTCGTGATGTTCTTGTAGATGCAGTTCGCAAGCTTGTCCAAGTCGCTCGGGGTAGAATCCCTTTCTTCATGTCAACTACACTATTCAGCTTTGTATCATCTGCAAACTTGCTGAGGGTACTCTTGATCTCAGTGTCTGGGTCATGGATGAAGATATTGAAAAGCACTGGTCCCAAGATAAAGTCCTCAGGGACACTTACTCTGGATCAAACTATGCTATATGTCTTCTTCTTTTCAGTCCATTTAAAACTAAGCATCAAATTGTAAACCAGTCCAGAGCAGTCAGTGGAACTTGATTTGATTCACGTGGTTATGTTATCTGGTTCATTACAGTGTACAGCATCTCTCTCCATCTTCCTCTGTGTGGTGATACCAAACTCCGGATCTCCAATTGATTTTCATTTCCTCATGGTCCATCATCTAGTGACACAAGCTGTGACTGGTTATTAGAACATACCTGTCACCTTCACAGGGGAGAATCTTAAGCCAAGAAAAATATTCTTAAATCATGTGCATGGTTTATATGGGAGACTTGCTCCACTGGTTTTCTTCAGTTACCCTTTCTTGACTGGAACCCTCACTTTCCTTTGAAATTTCTGTTCATGATAGCAGAAGCTATACCTCACCAGCTTTGAATAAAGCTTGATGTGTTTTCTTGAATCAGGCCATTGGTGGTTCCTCTGAAGGCAGCTGCTCTTTTGTATCGGGTTGTTGTTGGCAGGTACTGGTGGAGTGAGAGGTGAGGTTGTGTCAAGGGGAGCCCTGCCTCTGTGGGAGTGCTCCATGTGAACAGCAAGTGGCAGAGTGATCTCACTGAGAAGTGCTGGAGCTCCTGCACCTGCCTGCCTGTGTGCGTGGAGCTCTGTCATTGCTTTGCTGCCTCTGCCACTGTGGAGTTTACTTCATGGAGAGAGTTCCTTCAGCCACTCTTTGTGTGCAGCTCCTAAGACTCATCTCCACATAATACAGTTGTGTCATTTTGTTTGGATTTTCTCCTGTGTGGATGTGCTTGAAGAAAGTCACTGAAATAAAGGTTTTGCTACTTACTGCAGTTGTTTGAGAGGTGCGGCTTACCTGTGTGACCACTGTCTGTCACTTTCCCAGCCTCTTTGTCCTTTGGGTGTAGCAGGGAATGAAAAGGACAGTCCCAGGCATGTCCTTACATAAATTTAAGTAAACTTACCCTTATTCAGGTGTGTTCAGGGTAAGAATCTGTTCTTCAGAGCTGAAGAAACATGTAGGTGTGGACCATACACGTGTAACTTCTGTTAACAGTTAATAATGCTGCCTTTTAATATGAAACATATTTTACCACTGCTTTGGTGTTGTAGGGCTAGTTTTAGCAAAGAAGATTGTTCAGTACAGCATTCTCTGGTGGGTGGGTTGCTACAGCAACAGTCTTGTAAGGGTTCTGATAAAGATTGAAAAGTAAGGTCTGAACCTTACCTGTGGTTGTATATTTTTTTTGCAGTTTAAATCACAGGTATAGTACATATTTTTATTGTACAGGTCAAGATCATTCCACTTTTAGAGGATTCTTGACTGTGTAAGCTGCTGCTAAAATAAAATGCCTGTTTCAGTCTCAAAGAGAAGCAAAACTTTTGCTGCTGTGCTCAGAATGCAGTACTTGGCTTGATTAACAAGCATGTCCTGACTAGGGAGATAAATAACTTAATGAGGCCCAGGGCTGGGGGTAAAATTCTTTCTTTTTATGGTTGTAAGCAGAGCACAACACTGATTCATTAAGCAAAGCAGAATGAATTTGATTTTCTTTGTATAATGGCAGCGCTGTATAGTCTAAAGACATCCAGACAAGGAAATCTGTCATACTGAGGAATATTTTTGAAGGGTGTGGTGGGTGTAAATGCTTAATATAGTTCACATAATGGCTTGGAAGTGGCTGATCTATATATATGAGATAAAAATAGCACTATTTAATGCTGAAATTAGTGCCACTGTTTTATAGTGCAAATTTCTTCCTTTTTACATTGTGTTTGCCACTTTAAAAAGATGGTAGTAACAGGTCACCAACAGTCTGAATACTTTTTGTTAGATGGTGTATTCTGACAATTTGCCAGTCTGTTGATTATAACTATTTTGACTAACTGCAAATGAACTTCAGATCTTAAAAATGAGATTTTATTTGCTTCAGTTTATTCTTAATAATCTGAATGTAGATTGAAGTGGTCTTTATTGGACTGTCATAGTTTCTGCCAGTGCTTTTATAATTCTTCTATTATCCAATTTTCTGGTATTAATGACTACATGGTATTTCTGCAAAGTTCCTATTTGTCTGGGAGAATTTCTGCTTGGTTGTGTCATAATGGGTCAGCAGTCTTGGTATCCCCCCATGTGCAGATTGGATGGTGATACTGCCTACCTGGTGGTTCTTTACCATGCTGACCACTGACCATGAAACTTGAGATCTCCTGATCTTGTTGCTGCAGGTCTCAGTGGTCACTTGCCATTGGGGTCTCTCTACTGAGCCTGACGGTTTCTTCCTTAGGTTCTCATATTTGCAATGGCAGGTGAGAATATTCTCAATATTCTTCAGTCACACTTCTCAAACAACCAATTGTTTAGTTATATCTTCCTGCCTCCTTCTTTTTTCTTACCCTTTCTTCTTCTTTCTTGTCCTCCACACTTTGGACAATTCCAGGATATGTTTCTTGGCTTGGTAGCAAAGTTGGAAATGTCCTTAATTTACCAAAGCTTACATTAATCTTGCTGTTTGCTGTGGTCTTTTGAAGAGGACATGAGTAAAAGTAGGTGCTACTGCCTTGGTCTTATATGTTAGCTACCACTTGGGAGGTTGGTTATTGTTGTGGTTTGGTTTGGGGTTTTTTTAATATATATTTAGTCTAAAAAGAGAAGTATGTTTTTTCAAATTATTCAGAAAGGGAAGTAATTCTATATGACAGTGTTAGTTTTAACTATTTATCACCAATTACAAAGCTAATTGTCTGAGCTAAGAAGCATTCCAAACTAATGCAAAGAATTTTCCCAGCATATCTGTGAATCAATATGAACACTAAGCTGTGCCGAATTTCAGATTAGTATGTTTGTCCCTCTTTTATTCAGTCTCACCAGCGACTTGTTTTCACATTTTCCCTTTACTGGGAAAATTGTCTTTTAAGCAAGTGTGAAATCAGTTATGCTGTAATACTCTTTCAACAAAAAGCACTTGTGTGGTGTTTTCTCCAGTACAAAAATGCAAGTCATTCCAAAACACTTAAAAGAAGAAAAAGTTTACTCCAAAAGGAAAAAGGATTATATGACTGTGCTTTTTATTTTAAATTTTCTGCAAGTATTATACCGTAAAAGGTGCAGTATTGATTGCTCTAGTGAATTCTTAACAAGAAACAACATCAGTTTGAGGAGAGAGGGTTACTTTTACAGGTCTCTGGCTTTCATGTAAACTGAAGCTTATGCTATTCACTCTTTAATGTGACTACTTACATCAGCTAGACAAGGGGAAGAAGTTATTACCTTTTCTATCCAAAACACTGCTCCAAGACCCAAAAAGTGAAGAATATAAAGTATACTTTCCTGGGCTGTTTTTTGTTCAGCTTTGCTGTTTTGCCACTAGCATCCTTAAATATGTTGCATATGACAAGTCAGTAATGGAAATCACAGTATACTTCTGTTTATGAGAGTATTAGGACAAAGGGAGACTTTTTTGCTGGCGTTTCTTTCAAGATTCTTTGAAGGCAACTGCTTTGTTCTGATCTGATCATTCTAGTGCATTGAGCAAAATTGCCAAGAGGTACTGAAATACTGTTTGCTAATATTGTTAGCTTGTTTATCTAGTCCTCCCTGTTTTTTTCTTACATGCTTCATCTCTGTTTTGCTCTTCCATCTTTTCTCTACCATGATCTGTGAAGCTTTTTTGCTGCACTTACGAGAGCATCAAATTGAGTGTTACAGTAAAACAGACCATATTCCAGTCAGATTAAGGGTTCCAGTAGGAAGCACTCGATGCTCAGAAGCATTTTCTGCTGCAGGAGAGGGATAGAGTATGTAACTTCTTTACATATTGATTGTGTGGTAAGATCACCTTTAAAACCAAACCTTTAATGCAGCGCTTTGCCAAAGCTTTCATATTTCTTACCTTTTATGTCCTTGAATGAGATACCTTTGGGTTTTTGTTTTGGGTGAATGATATGTAATGTGGTGATGGTATTGTAATTGCAAATGACCATATGAAACAGATTTCTGATTCAGTTCAGTATAGTTGACATTTTTTATTGGGAGGATTTATTTGGATATTAAAATATAAGAATTTAAAGTATGTTCTTAATATTACCACTGACTAAGGCAGTACAGACAGACAATGCTGAATTTAACTTAAGCTTAGCTTTTTAGCTAAACTAGATTTGAAGACAGGAATAAACCTAGTTTTGTTTTGTCTTGTTTTTTTTTGATATGATGGCTTGCATTTCTAAAGTAGTTAACATTGGTTTTCTTACTTTCTGATACATAAATTTGCACCAAGTTCTGTTTTATCATTTGAGTTGCATTGTATCCCAAATATAGCAAATTCTTTTAGATAGTTGTACTAATATGTTAGAAATTAAACAAATTTTCAACATTTGTTGTTAAATAATTTGAGAACCACTTTATTCTGTTTCTTATTCAGGTGTGTGGGAAACTCTGTAGCAGAAGAGCTTTGTTGCTCAGAGGGCTCTGATTTTCCTTACCAGAACAAACCTTGTCAGAATTGAAAAAATGTTGTCAAAATTAGTTTAATTACAGCTGACCTAAACAAAAAAAAAAAAAAGAACTGTGACTTTTGCTAAATGTCCTTGACACAATGAGCTCTGTAACATGCTTTCACACTGACAAACCTGATTTCCTTCTGTGCATACAAGGGGATAATAGCAGATGTTTTTCTGCCAGACATAGACATCAGCAGGTCCTATTATTTCATTTCCCATAGTATTCTTATAAATAAATCTATGAAATAGTCCCCTGCCTGAAGTGTGGGTCCCAAACACTTAGTAATACAAAGTCCAGATGGCAGCCAGCTGCTTGTGGCTTCCTATCAAAGCTCAATACTGGAGCAAATAGTCTCTTAACTTCTTTATTACTAACTGAAGGAAGGGACAGAGCATATCTTCAGCACTTTTGTGGATGATAGTGATTTGGTAGGAGCAAGCAAGGTAAGAGAGAGGTCAGAGAGACTGTTGGGAGGGAGCTCAGCATCTGGGGGGAATGCACTGAGTTTGGCCAAGGTGAGCACAAAGCTGGAGGGTGGGAGGGAGTGTGGCCCCATGCCACCAGTAGAGGCTTGGGACCAGCTCTGGGGCAGCAGCCCAGCTGTTCTGAGCAGCTCCAGTGTGCCCTGGCTGAGCACTTGCTACACTCTCAGCTGTGCTAGCACCAGTTTGAGGGGGATTAACCCCTCTGTTGAGAACCTGTGGGACTGCTTCTCTAGGTACTGGTGGAGGAAAATCTTAATAAATGGAATTCTAAACACTCAGAAACAGGTTGCCCATAAAGGCTATAGAGTCTCTGTTCTTCAGGATAGACACAGCTCCATCAACATATTCCTCCAAACTATATATCATAATGGCCCTGCTTTTGGTGGGGTGTCAGACAGCCAAAACTGCTCTCTTTTATTCTCAGCTTTCTGCATGTTATGCCCCTCAAGAAGCAGACAGCAAAATTGGTCATTGTAATATGACAGACTCCATGCAACCTGCCTTGGTGTAGGGATGAGTTTGCAATCCATCAAGTTACCCTAGGCATGATAGCAGAGATCCATGGGGGGATGTGGTTGGGATGATGACTGCCTGAATGTGTGTCTGAGTCCCCCAGCATTGACTGAAATGAATAGAAGTCTTCTGCACTTGGGTTGCTGATGTTTATTTCATCACTTTCACGAGTTTTAGTTTGAAATCACGATTTGTAGGTATTCATGTGGCAAGTAGGAAACCACTTTTTTTACTAATGAGATTTTGATGTACAGATGGTATCTTTAAAATGCATAGAACATATTCCTTTCAGAGCCCGTAAAAAGCAATGTCCTGAAGATACCTGTATCTTCAAGGTGGCAAGGCAGGGGAAAAGCAAAACTGTTCCTGGAAGTAGAAAATTAAAATAAAGACTAATGCTTTCAAATTTACTTGCTTTAGAAGCTGAAATGTAGAGATGAATGTCTAAAAATGACCCTTAATTATGATATGCTATTCAGGCTTCTGTATTTGGATAATAGGAATATAAAATGAATCATATGATGTTACCACAGGGAGGAAGTGTCAGTCATAACATTTTTATATGATCAGAGAATGATTGTGTGTGGAGTCTAAGTGTCAGTTGTTAATGAAACAGTAAATTTTAAGGGGAAAAAAGCATGCTTTGAGAATATGTAATTCATATTAAGGAGATCTACTAGTGAGAAATTTAAAATTTTAAACTTACATTTGTTCCTGATTTTTGGATTGTTTTTTCTTTTTTCCTAAATAGACTTTGTTGGAATATGCAGAAAAGTGGAAGACATCAGAAGATCCTCTGCCTCTGTTGGAGGTGTACACGGTGGCTATCCGAAGTTATGTTAAAGCACGACCTTACCTTACCTCTGAGTGTGAAAACGTTGCCTTTGTGCTTGAACGTTTAGCACTGTGAGTATGGTGGTTTGGTTACTGAAACCAGTCTGTATGGTATTAACTTGTCATTGCCTAAATGTTTTCCCAATCCAGTTATGAGCACTTGTATGTATGGGAGAATATCTGGTTGCTGAATTAAGGCAAGAAGGATTCCTGACCTAGGACAAGCCAACATTCCTGGCTTGAAACACTTTGCTATTATTGATCTGCATACAATCTGAAAGGGCATCAATTCACACAGGCTTTTACAGAGTTGGATTCAATTATGGTTTTTTTTTTTAATAGTGTCTTTTAGAGAACTTGCTTTTACATTTTCTGCAAGAGTGTTTGTGGCCTCTTTTTCTTTCTGTGTTCAAAAAAGCAAACTGTTCTGTGGCTGGTGTTTCAAACAACTATTTTGATATTAGAATAAGGAATTGTTGATTATACAATTTCAACATCAAGAATTTCCTCAAATAATATTCCTTTTTGACTTCTAGAAGCTGTATTGAACTTCTACTGTGTCTGCCTCTGGACTTACCTGAAAATAAATGGGAAGAATTTCAGGCTTTTGTACAGGTGAGTTTAGTTCATAAAATAAAGAAAATAGCTTTTCAGAATGGTTTGGAAACCTAGGGATATTAAGTGTGTAGCCTGTCTGTAACGAGCAAGGCCTTCAGCTGGAAATCCTGCATACTCTGCAGTAATTGCTGAAGGTAATATCATCTGTCTGCATGCAGCAGCTGTGGAGAAAAAAAAATAGCTATAGATTATTGAAGTAAGATTCATGTTTTAAAATATAGTTCACTATTAACACTCTTAGAAATTAAATATTATCATATATGTCATTCTGTACTATATATGGTTGTATGTTTGAAACTTACGAACTTCAGTTGATACTGAAGGGTTTTAAATCTCACAGGGCACTGGCTGGTTAAGGTTTGAGCACTGCATTAAAGGAGGGTGTTGGAACAAGTTCTGCTTCTCAGTATTTATCAGAAATACGTAGTGGGAGGTCCAGCATACTGTTTTTAAAAAAAAGAAAGTGGGGGAGGGAGAGAAAAGGATAATAATGAAAAGACCAGATACAGTTACCTCAGGATTCTGAGCCTAAATGACATGGGAAGATGAAAGGCTGATTATTTTAGAGTGAATTCTGACTAGCAATTGCCTTATATAAATCAATTCTAAAGAATTAATTTATATAAGGCAAACACATCTCTAAAGAGATGTGTTTGATGCTGAGGAGAGTTCCACAGCCTTGAGAGCAGGTGGAAAAGTAAAAGAAAAATGAGCCATTTCTTGGCTGGTTTTTTTTTTTTTTTAAGGACCAGTGTAAGTTGTGCATTGCTACTTAAGCCACAGATTTTTGCAGGTATTTGTTTTGCTTCCAAATGTACATCTGCTCACAGAATTTATTCTAGTATATAAATACCATGGAAGACATTTTAATTGATTTTAAGACTCCAGCCTGTTTATTCATATTTGCATAGAACTATGCAGTGAGATCTTAACAGCTAAAATCTTTCGACATTATAAAAATTTTTTTTTCACTGTCTCCAGTACGTAGAATTTGAGCTGCTGAAGAGCTTGGGAAGATAAAGTTTAAGTACCTGGTACCAGAACAATATGTGGACTAGAGAAATTGCTCATCCATTTTTAAAAGAGAGGCCTTTTTCAAAATTTAGTTTCAGAAATTTCAGAAGTAGCCCTGTTAATAAATCTCAAGGTGAGTTTGAAGCACTCAGTTGTTTTGGTTTCTCAGCTTATATCTCAGGCAACAGAGGCAGAAGTAAAACCTGTATAGGCTGAAGGTTAAGGTTGTTTTGTTATACCTGTAACTCTCCATCTGGTAAGGCATTAATGTGATAACATAAGGTACAAAGGAGTATGAAAGACACATTATTTATGTCTTTTTAAAACAATACCTTGTTTTGTAAAATATATTATTCAGGTGGCTCATAAAAACTTGATGGAAAATGGCAGCCAGGAACTGCACATTTTAACAACACTTACACAAGAGAAGGGAGTGTGGAAGAACCCAGTATTGTGTGGTATTCTGTCCCAGGAACAATTGGACCCAGATAAAGGTAAAATTTAGAGTTATTTACTTCAATTTCATGGTATATTGAAATATTATTATGATCAATGGAAGTTTTTTGTTCAATACAGTTTGTGGTAATTTATAAGCTATATAAATAAATATGCATGTAGCATTTTCTGAACTATTAAGATAGTATGTTCATGGTAACATACAAATAATTTAATGTTGGTATTTTGCATAAAACATAATCATGCCTCAAATTCTCTTGCCATTTTCTTTATAAGCCATGTGAAGGGAGTTTACATACAGGCTAATTTACGATGGGGTAAGTTCAGTACTAATATGCAAAATTTATTTGCCATAAACACAAAAAATAAAAACTGCATATATTTTTTTAAATGAGAATGTCATTTATTCAGTTATGAATGCCAAGAGGACCTTTACTGAAGTTCATTGAGACCTGAGTTCTGAGAATGGCTAACAGTAGTTGCATGGGGAAGAGTATGTGATCAGCAGAGGCTTACAAGGATAGTGCCCTGATAGGTTATTTTTGTTTGGTCCCCGCAATTCAGAAGCGGTATCCTTGTGTGAATAAACCTTAGTTGTTTTTTTGATTCTTTAACTAAATTGTTTTAGAATCTGTATAAAGCATCACGCATAAGCTCTATGGCAAAGTTGCACAGTTCTTACATCAAGTGAAGTAGTTCCTCTTAGTGTCTGCCTCCTTTTAGCCTGGTGCCTGCTTATTTCATATGATATTTTCTATCTATTAACACGTTAACTCTTCTCACATTTTTTAATGAATGCCTCACAAGACCTGATTCGATAGACTGCTATCATATCTCATCTTCTCTCTTCTGTAGTCTTACATGTCTTCCAAATTTACTGTCTCATTCTTTCTATGGGGAACTAAAGGTCTATTCAGCAGTGAATATGATTTTCTGCTTTCTGCAACATTCCTTTCATAATATTTAATAATAATAGTTTTATAACATTAGCCTTGCTTCTTGACTGAGCATTGAACCAATGTTTTCTTAAATCAGAACTAAACAAGACATTTTTTTGAGGACTAGTACCTATTTCAGTGTTAGCTTTTTCCCCTATCATGCCTGTATGTACATTTAGGCTTGTATTTTTTTCCTCCATGAAAATCATTTTGGGGGTTTTGTCAACATTTTAATTTTATCTGGTATGCTGTGTTATGGACTGCTGGCATGTTTTTACTACCCTGCTTTTGTCAGCATATTTTGTCATGGTTCTCCGCCCTTTTCCAAATGTTTATAAATGTGCTGGACAAAGCCCATCCCTGGTACAGATCCTATAGAAACCCACTGAGAGTTTGGTTTTTTTGGTTTTTTTTTTTTCTTTTTCCAGTAACTGATAATTTATCTGTACAAGGCTCTTCTTTTTACTGCCAAGAGAGCTTGGTATCTTTAGGGATTTGATGGACTTCTTTTAGTGCTTTAAGAAAACAAGTTGGGTCTCCTTGTATTCAAATTACCACAGCTCTCTTGGATAAGTCCAGTAAATGTAAAAAATTATTTTCAATTTTTTTTTCCAGAAGTTGGGCATACTCTTCCACAAGATTTGCATTTTGTTGCTTCTTTTAATTACTTATTCTACACCTAATGCAGACTTTGGATTAGTATGTAGTCCTCAGAGTCCCACAGAGTGCTCCTTTACTAGCTTCCTCTCAACCACACTGCTGCCGTTGTAACTTGTAAGGTACGGGTAAGAGGGAGGTTTAATTAATATTTAATTGCCTTCTATTTGAGTCTTTTTAAGACCCTGCTCATGAGTTCAGTATTGGATGAGGAGGACACAAGGCAGTAAGTAAGATTGTGACCATGGACTTCAGGAGAGCTAACTTTACCATCTTTAAGGAATTTCTTGTAAGAGTCCCATGGGAACAGGTCCTGCACTGCTATCAGACATTGCGTTGCATTGCATTTGCATGGTGACCAGACCTGCTATTACTTCAGGTTTCACCTGCATGACTTTTTTTTTTCTGAAGATAAGAAACACTTGTATTTGGAGAGAGGAATTTTCTACATTTCTCCACTTCATTAATTGGTTATGGAAGGAAACCTTAGTAAAGTTGTCTTAATTTTCTCACATCATAGTGGGTCTTTTGTCTTACTGGCCTCCTCCTGAACTACAGATGGCTTAATGTGAGATCAGGACTGATATTAATCTAGAATTGAAACTGATCTGAATTAATGACAACTGAAAATTAGGTTTCCTGAAGTCATGTGGCTGTCTGTGTAGCCTTATTGCTCAGTGTGCTGAAGACTGAAAGTTGAAGTACACCAAAGTGTTTAAGGTTATGCCATAGCCTATGCAATGTTAAAACACTGCACTTCCATCCTTAATTTCTGTCAGTGTGGCTTGTGCTCTTTAGCATGAACTTTGCCATCCTCGAAGTTATAATTTTCTTGTAGTGATGGTATAATCCTTCAAAACTGTCAGTGGTATCTCCTCTGCTGATACAGAGGGTGAGTGGAAGAACTGTCTAGAGGAAAAGGATCTTTGATAACCTTATGAAAAGCCAGGCTGCTGCTGCTTTTTTGGTATTTAATTCTAATTATCCTTAGAGATTTAAACCTGGATGCCAAGAGTTGGGTTCTTGAATTTTTCATAAGTTTAAATGTAGTAGGGAGGCATCTAAAGAATATCTCACTGAAAGGAGAATCTGGATACAACCATCACTATCCAGAGATTGTCAAGGTGGATAACAGGCAGAATGTAACAGCCAACGTGGATCTATTTTCAATAATTAGAGCACCTGTCACCAGAAGTTGAATGATATGAGTAGCCTCAGTTTTGAGAGAAGAAAAACGTGTTTTCATCCTGGGTATATTCAAAGCAGCCATCTGGAACTTCTTGTACCCTTTCTCTAGACACTGTGCCACCACAGAGGCATCTAGGATTGATGCTGCATTCAACAGAATTGTGCTGAGATGTTTGCATGAAGGATTCTGAGTCCCAGCTCCTGGTAGATTTGGAAAGCATCAAGTCAGTTCAGAGTCACTCACAGTGTGAATGCACATATGGACTAACACTTGAAGATGACGGAGGACGTGTCATGGCTCAACCCCAGCCAGCAGCAAAGCCCCACTCAGCCACTCTCTCATTCCCCCACCAGCAGCACTGGGGAGAGAATAGGAAGGGAAAGGTAGAAACCTCATAAGCTGAGATAAAGACAGTTCCATAGGGAAAGCAGAAGCCATGCACACAAGCAAGGCAAGGAATGAATTCCCTGCTTCCCATGGAAAGGCGGGTGTTCAGCCATGCCCAGGAGAGCGGGGCCCCATCACACCTCAGGGTCACTTGGGAACACAAATGCCATCGCTGCAAATGTCCTCCCCTTCCTCCTTCCTCCCTGCCTTATATACCGAGCGTGATGTTCCATGGTCTGGAATGTCCCTTTGGTCAGCTGGGGTCACCTGTCCGGGCTGTGCCTCCTCCCAAGCTCTCCCAGCCTCCCCAGCCTGGCAGCACAGAAATCAGGAAAGGCCTTGGCTGTGTAAGCCCTGCCCAGCAATAACAAAAACATCTCCACATCATCATCACTGTGTTCAGTACAAATCCAAAACACAGCCCTGTACCAGCCACTGTGAAGAAAATTAACCATACCCCAGCCAAACCCAGTACATTGTTTCCTGACTAGCAGCTGAAGTTCTTGGAGATGGATTGTCCATGTGTATATTCACCTCCTGGCTTCATCCTCCCTGGCTAAAGCAAGGCTGATAAGACATAAAGGTGGTGGATTAATCTGTACCTATGCTACATCTGATGAGGGGTCTGGTAGTAGGATTATGAGTGCTTTGTAAGGCAAATATTCTTTGTGCTCTTTAAATCAGCTAAAACATGGCATTAATCTGGACTGTCTTCCACAGAGAACCTGTTAGTGCCTGGAGTTTATTCGTGCTCTCATGTGCTGCTAATCTGTGGATTACGTTTTCTCTGGTTTAGTCTGTGTATGGTACAAGCAATTCCTGTAGTAAAAGTTCATATCCTTCTTGTGAACTTGGCATGGAATCACTTGGTAGTAGGACCTGATATGCCAGCTGTGGAATTCAAGGGAATCAGAGGGAAACTGTCCAAAAGGTTAGATCCCAGTCTGTCCAAATTCATTTGCTAGACTTAGTAGATTGTAATACCACTGTCAGATGCTATCTGCACATCTTCATTTTCCTTCATGTTCTGTAATTTTATATGAATTTTGCACATCTTGCACAAACATACTTGTGAATTTTAATGGATGAGGGAGCATTGCACAAAAATTAATTCAATATTTTTTCCAATAATTGTTCCCATTAAATATGTCAGGGTTTACACTCATAAAGGTTGTGATTTTTTCTAGAAGAGCACTTGTGTCTCAAAGCCTTTTTATAAATTACTATTGATATTGTAGGCTAGCAATTTGTCCACAATAACTTTTGAAATTGACATTGTACAATAAAATATATTTATCCAAATATTTGAAAATAAACAAAACCTTCCTCAGTAACCTCAAAATCTTATCCTTAAGACTGTGCCCCACCATAAACTTAGTCCTGTAGTCCCAGCACTGTTTTTTTTCTTAAAATGTCTGCTTTAGTTCAGTTACAAAACAAATGTATTAAAATTCTTGTTTTGAATGAGCTTTCAGATGTTAAACATAATGGTTATAATCACTGGGATTGGAATAAAGGCTTAAGAGCTAATATGTAACTGGTAACCCTGAGGTCTTCCTGTGTCTTGTTGAGAAGATAACAGAAAATGTGCTGATGCTTATGCAAGGTAGGCTGGCTGAAGCAGTAAACACTAAAGGAAGGGGATTACTGAGAGCTAGCAGATAGAATGTAATGTTTACAATATTAAATGCAGCAATTATAGTAATAAATCGGAGTGAAACATCTTGAATTACCAATGTCTCTTAAAGTCTAAGGTCTTCCTGTATCTTGTTACAGAAATAAGGTAAAATGTTCCAATGTTATTCCAGACAGACTATCCAGGACTAAACGTTGTGGGTGAAGGGATTATTGGTACCTGGTGGAGGAAGAGCAAGGCTAGGCTATTGAATGTGGTTAGTCACAGGGTCATTTGTGGGTTGGCAGGAGTGTGAATGTCTTTTATAATGCATTGGTAATGACATTAAAGGAACATTTATCTGCTGCTTAGAATGTCCTCTAATAAATACAAAAAAATGTTTACTCATTGTCTGTTAGTGTGCTCTGGTTTTCCTTTGTTACTGCGTACATACAAATCTGGTCGTACCTTCATTGCCATGGGGAAAGGAAGAAGGAGCTCATTTGATTTGAATATTCTTACACATCAGTTAGCCATTGCTGATCATCTGTAACAGGGTACAAGTGTATGGTCAAATAACTAAGAAGTTGGTTGAAATGATAATTCAACCACAGATCTGAAAATGCCTGAAAGATAATGATGGGGTTTAACAGGCCTGATTTCTGCAAAAGGCAACATTTTCTGCCTAAAAGTCTTGTGCATTAAAATGGTAAAGAAAATGGTTGACCTGATTCTGATTTCAAGATGGACTTTTAGTAATGTTCCATATAAGCAGCTAGAAGAAGGAGAAATCATGAAATGAAGACAGTAGTGAATCAAACTAAATAGTATGGGAAGAAGCAAAGAATGAGATGAACTTTTTTTTTAATTAAACCATGTTTTGTATTCTACTAGTTCAAGTATTACAGAGAGAATTAATTTTTTAGATGTTGAAAGTAGTTACTTCATCAAATTGAAACAGGATTTGAAAAGTCAAGAAAATATAAATTAAGTGAATGGGCAACATGATTTAGGTGAAATTGAGGATGAGGAAATTAAAAGGTATATGATGACAGTTCCTATCAAAATGTGTCAAAGTGAGCACTGCAGATGACTAGAAGGTTTTGGGACTACTCAAAGGTTGGAAAAAATCTCATTCAGAAATGATCAAGATTTTAATCCTAATACTGAAAGCATATCATGAATGTGCTAGTTTTCACAAAAGAAACCAAAATCAGTAGAAAAAGTCTGCTGGTTTTAAAAGACGTGAGAATGTGTTATGAAATTGAAGTCAGGGCAATTGAAAACCAAGGGGTTTTTTATAGAGTATATATCTACCTTGTGAAGACAGGGTGGAATGATGTCAAAAGGATTAGAGAAAAGTGATTGCCTATGTGTCTAGTTTTAATAATTGACTTTAAATGTTCCAGAGGTAGTACTAAACCGCATGCTTCAAAGCTGAAGCAATTTTGATCTTGAAGATCTGAATGAGACCCGAGATGTATATTTAAGATTCAGAACATTAGCCTGTGTTCCCCTTTTTGTGGAATTTTTATGCCTTCTATTGAGCACCTAGAGTTGGACTGTTAGTGTAGACTACAGAGTTTAACTCTGGTGGGAGCATGTTTGAAAAATCCAGTTCAGTACCTGTCTCTTTTGAGTTTTAGACTATGCACAGTCAAATGTATGCAAGATATGCCTCTTTTTTCAAATAAGGAAAATTCTTTGGTTGAAGAACCATAAAGTGTTTGACTGTATTCTGTGGGTGTATAATACGAAACATTTCACACCAATAAAAACAGGTTCAGAAACTTCTGTACTTGTCACATATATCTTTCAATAGCAAGGTCTTTAAAAGGCAACATTAGCAAAGGCATAGCACAAGTGTACAGACGATCTAAGAGTAGTGGCTTTGTGTTATCTTTCTGTAGAACTATAATTAAATGGTATCTAAATATTTTAATATTTATTGGTCTCTAAGTCTGTTTTGTGTGCAGCTGTTTAGCCAAGAAATTAAAATGAATTAAAACCTGCAAGTATATAAAAGGTCTGTGACAGGGAATCTTTATGATAAAGAAGTGCAGTTCACTGAGAAGCTTTTCCCTCATCTTTGCTTGGTATCTTTTGTATATCTGTTTTGATTTGTGTAAATTTTAGGGTGAACCATGACGAGTAAATGCAGTCCGTTAACTCTGTAACATGCATGTAATGTTTTGGCTTTTTTTTTCTTTTTTTTTGGTTTTTTTTTTCTTTTTTTTTAAGTGAATGAATTTTTAGTGTCAGAAGGCCCTGTCCTGCTGGATATGCGTATTAAGCACCTAATGAAAACAAAGCAATTAACGCAAGCTACTGCCCTGGCAAAACTCTGCTCTGACCATCCAGAAATCAGTGGCAAAGGCAATTTCAAACAAACCTACCTGGTCTGTCTTTGTTCAGGATCACCAAATGAAAGGCTAATGGAAGAAGTAAGTAAATAATAAAGAACTTTTTTTTCTTAGACTTATTTCTTTAATGGTAGTAAAGTCAGTAATCATAAGCTGGTGTTCTATAGAATAGGTTTTTCTTTTAAAATATGATCTAAAATATTTTTGGTGTTTTTTTCTTTTCATTCAAGTCACTTTTAAGCTGAGTAATGACTCAAAACACTCATGGAAGTGTATTATTAGGTCATTAATGGGCCTTTTCTGGCTGTGCTGTAACTTTGTGCTTGATTTTGCTTAAAGTATTATAAAACTCTGCCTCAGACCTCCTTAGTAAAGTGAAGTTAATCATTTTCCCACTCTTATTACTTGAACTATATTGTTTTTTGTGTATACCTAGTACATAGAATGGGGCCCTTTAGATGCTGCCTGCAGTTCAGAGAATAAATGTAACTTCACCTAAATTCCTGGGCGCAATTGAAGGTGAAATCAGATCTTTGATCTGGTTTGTAATATAAAATCCTTCTAATTTAAATACAGAAGTCAGAGAGGAGATGACAGCTTTGCTCTTTTGCATTCTTTCAGGTGGCATCTTCATCTCTCACTCCAAAGTTTTAGCTGAGCCTTTTTCCTTCTTGAAGGAAAACGAACTGCAAATGTCACTTTTCTTGTCTGCCAGTGTCTCTGCTGTCTTTTTGTTGCTGTCATCTTTTTATGTTAAATATTAAGCATATTGCCATTGAACTTAAAGGGATAAGAGTTGTGCACTGATTAGAGCTGGAAAACTTTCCTGCCCTAGATACAGATGAAATTCTAAGATGACAGTTTCTCACTGAGCGTGTTCTTCAGATACTCAGTAGAATTGGATCAGTTTTGCTCTCCTCCCAGCTCTGGCTGCTGCAGACCCTGTCAGAACAGGCTCAGGAGGGGTTGTGACAGGGCTGTGCAATCTTACCTTTGTTTGCTGGAGACATGCAATGGAACTTTGAATTTATGACCCTGCAAACAGGCTTCCTTCGTTACTCAGCCCCAACACAGAATGGGCTGGTTCAGTGAATGAACTGTGAATGCCCTGGACAAAAGGAATGGGTTAGCCTTGTTTCTTTGGATGCCATAACATACAAGTTCATACTGGGTTATCAGAGAGAACCTAATCCAGGTATTTCTCAGCTTTGGATTGCTTAGATTAGCAGCTTTGGCTAACTGTTTGCAGTATTGCTAACAGTTTTGGAAAGATCATGTCTTACTAAGAGAAAGCAGATAAGCTTTAACATGTCAGGGTGGACTTAAAAACTGAGAAGGACTGTCATTTTTGTAGTGTGAGAACAGCAAGAAAATAGTAAAAAAAAGGTGCAAAAAAGTATATTATCGGTGTGGAAATTTTTATATCCATTCAGACTAGGTAGGAAAGTAACATTTAAGCAAGTTTTCAGCATGGTTTCCTAGTAGTTTCCTTCAATAATGTGAAGAATTCAGACCTGCAGTATGTGAAATGCTAGACTGAAAAACTTGATGTTGAAACCTTTGTTAGAAACAGGGTCCCTTAGAAGTGTGACAGGCTGGAAAAGCTTTTAATGAAGTTCCCTTATAATAAGTTCGGTTTGCTGTATTCTTCTCTAAGCTTTTAATTGACAGTCCCTGTCTGAGATGGGGCACTGAGCAAAGCAGACCTTCAGTCTAAATTGCTGTTACATTTATACTGTTCCATTTTAAGAAATCCAGTTTTCTCTACAAGATGACTTTGAGGTTGTTAAACCTCCAGTGATATTCAGTGAAGGGCTATTAGTATATTTACAAAGTGTCAATTTAGAGGTGTGAAAATAAGTAGTTGTACTATTCAAAATTGTAGTTTGATTGCTGGATACCGTGGTGCCCAATCCAGCTGTGCTGCCGCCTTACCCAGAGTGCCGGACCAGCTGGGTGTTTGGGTGAGCACTTCTGTTTCTTGCTTTGGGTGGTCTTGTGATTTCTCAAGAGAGACTTCCAACAGTGCTGTTGTTATAGTCAAGCTATTCTTCAGCTGCTGGTGTCAAAGAATAAATACCAGCATGTCCTGCCAGATGCACTAATTGATGTAATCAAACCAGTCAGCTGAGAATCAGATTAGACAGTATTGTTACAGCAAGTGCACTGATTCAGTACTGATATAGCTATCTAGTAGTACTGGGCAGCTGTGATTTTTCCTTTGATTTGCCATAAAACTAAGTACTTCCATTGGTACTTGACAAATAATTTATATTGCACAGACTGTAGTGTTCCTCTAGAACAGCATTCAGATGACCTGCTTCTCACTGTACAGCTTTCCTTTTCTTCATATCTTTGATTTTTTAAAAAGTACTAGAACAGTCATGTTAAACCTCAGATTCATTAACCATCCAGCTCATTGTATTAAAGCAGTAGTGACATCACTGACAAGTAAACTGGATTAGAATTACAAGTAATTTTCTTTTTTGTGTTAAGCTGCAATTTAAAGTTATAAGTCTTCATATCACTATTACCAGATGTATGTGATATATATGAATAATTAATATGCTTTAAAATTCTTAGGTGACTGGGACACTAGATACAAATAAGTCACATCTAAGAAAAAAGTTTATGTTCACTCTAATAAGACAGTTTTTCTGGTGGCATAATGAGTTTTGATACTAGATTTGCTTTCAAGCTCATCTCTAACTTAAATTAAAGTTCTGAATTATTGTCTTGCAAAGGTTTATGTGACTGTGTGTTTGAAAATGCAACCACTTTCTGAGTCTTGTTCTTCTCTTTCTTCTCTTCTAGATTGCAGAAGTAGATTGCAAAGATGCACTTGAAATGATCTGTAACCTGGAATCTGATGGAGATGAAAAAAGTGCTCTAATTCTATGTGCAGCATTTCTATCTCGCCAGCTGCAGCAAGGGGAGATGTACTGTGCCTGGTGAGTTTGAATCTTGTTTTCTATCTAAGAAAAAAAACTTAGTCTGGGGAAGATACATAAGCCATAAGTTAACTTTCTTTAGCTTGATAAAATCTGTGAGCTAAACAGAAAGGAGATAAGACTCTTGGAAAGCTAGAAAAGAAAATAAATGGATTTTGCAAGATAAGCATCCATTGCAGGAATTTGAAGGGTATCTGTATGATGAGGCAAATACCAATAGCTGGTTAATAATTTTTCCATAGAAATAAGAAATTTAATAACTGCAGGCAACTGGTCAGCATTATGTCAGCATTTAATGAGTAAGTACTGTTCTTTCTGTCCTGTAACAACGCGGTGTTTCTTTTTCTAACAAACTTAGAAAGGAAGAAGCTCTTTACTACTACTGTAACCACAGTAATAAGCTAGATGAAGATACTTATTGTTTAGGGCTTGCTTTCTTAACGTAGGAACAAGTTAACTGGTCTTTGTTGGCAGATATTTGAGATGTTAGGGTTTTAATTTCCTTCTGCTAACTAGCAAACCTGTATAATTCTTGAAGAATTTGTTTTGTCTGTGCATCTCTGTTTTATGTGCAGGAGAAAACCGCTAATGCAGGATTTTGCTTTAAGAGATTCTGCTAAAGTTTTGGGTGTTACAGCATTTCACAAGGTACTAGGTACTTTTGGCTCTTTGCACCTGAGGAGGAATCATCAAATAAGATAATGTAGATACTGTGATACTGTTTGGCTTTAGGGGCTAATTCCTTGCTAAATCAGTCACGTCCAGCTCTTAAAGCAGAGTAGCTTTAGAAAAAGTGTATCTACCACAGAGAGAAGCCAATCTTCTGTAGGTATTGGTAATTACTAAGAGTTCAGAAGTATACAGTTCCAGTCTGTGAATAGTAAACTACTGTACAAGACTTCTTTTTTTCCAAGGCCACATAATGAGTAAATTATGTAGCATAAGTTGTGGTAATACAGGTTTTATTCTGAGCTGTCCTTCTGGAATTGAGCCATTGTCATAATTTTGAAATTTAGATACTTAATAGTGTGGATATTTTAATAAAAGATAAGGTGTAAATAAATAAATTTCAGGCTTTTTCCTTTCTCAAAGACAAAATGGAAACTGTTCTTAGCCTTGCATTTCTTGTTATAAGACTAGTGGTTGCATTGATGGCCCTGAAATATTGTTCTCTTGTTCTAGGGAACTGACTCTTTTCTGGAGTAAACTGCAGCAAAGGGTAGAGCCTTCTATTCAAGTGTATCTAGAGAGATGTCGTCAACTTTCTGTGTTAACTAAGACTGTTTATCACATTTTCTTCCTGATTAAAGTAATTAATTCAGAGGTAAGGATACTCCTGAAAGAATATTTTTGGCACTTTCAATGGAATGGTAATTAGGAAAATTTTTGAAAACTTCCTGTCTTTCTGTACAGTATCAGTTTCAGGGCAATCCTAATTGGTTTTAGGAATGGCCATAGCAACTTCCTTCTGCAGGTGAATTATAAATTGATTCATTTTGAATCATTAAAACTTTGGTTCCTTTGCAAAAAGAGTAAGATTAAACAGAAAAGCTGGATGCCACAACTGAGATGAAGAAAGAAGCAAAGGTGAGGTTATGGCCTCTAGGTTTGTCTGTGTCCTCTAAATGTGGTATTTTCTGTAAGGAGGCCCTAACATTCCTCACCGTTATTTTCCATATTTCAAAAATTACAGAAAATTGAGAGGATCAGCTTATGAGGAAAGGAAATGAAGGGTGTAAAAAACCCCAAAAACTACAACTCAAAACCTTTTGAATTGCCACTTATGAATGCAGTTTATTTTGATAAATGAAATACTTGTCACCTGTGGGCTTAAGTCCAATGTTGTATTACAAACGTGCTCATCTTTCTCGGCTAACCTTGTCATCTAGTTTTCTTAGTTTCTTTAGTAGTTGCAATATTTAATATTGATAGCTAAATTTAGCTCCTATGAAGATTTTTGTAAGTTGGGAAATTAATTCTAAGAATAAAAATTCCTGGTTTTGTTTTTCAGTGTTCTGGTACAGCTAATCATGGACTTCTAAATTTAAAGATTTTTTGCCCCCCTGTAAGATATGAAATAAATTGGAATTAGAGAGGGGGAGGAAAATAACTTTCACAGAGTCTGTGAAAGTTTCTAACTTTCATTGATATCTCTGTCTGCTCTGTGCCATATTGATTTTTCTCCACTGAGCATTTGAGCATTTACTTGTTGGCAGAAATTGGAGACCATGTGGGTAGTAGACTTGTACATTCATAAATTTGCTGAACTTTATTCTCATGTATGCCACAGCCCCTCTCATGCATCCCTGGCAGCATAAAGAGCTTGTAAAGTCAATGTAAATGTAAATGGTGTTGCCTTAGGGTATGAATGAGTAAAGACCACATGACTGTAGAACATTCAAATGATGGAACATTTAACAAAATGTAACTACACTCACTGCTTTCAGTTGGACTGAAGCTGTGTGTTCACTTGAGGTCAGTTGACTTTGAAGTGACATAATTTTTAAAAATAAAAGTAAAGCTTTTACTTTAAGTGATCTCTAAGTTATAGATCTTTCTGAAGATCACGTGTTTTTTTCTTTACCTGTAGCAGTTTCTGCCATTTGATTTCTACCCAGTGTTAAGTTGATGTTTCATAGAAGCTCCTCTCAAATACCTGTGGCACAACTGATAGGCTTTATTCCAAGGAAAAGGCTCAATATTGTTCTGATATAAACCAAACGCCTCTAACATACAGTCCAAAAGTGCTCAAACTAGACAGGACATACAATTAATTGGTCTTTAAGTTGTATGTAAACTTCAACATTTTTTAGTAGCATGAAGACAAATTATGCAATTTAAGGAATAGCATCTGAGGAAAATCCATTCTGTTTCTTGAGGTAAAAAGTATTACTGTGAACGCCAGGTGCATTTTTTCTGACACTTATGATTGAATAATGACATCTTTTACTTAAAAGTATAGAAAGAGTTAGATAAAATGACTTACTAAAATTAGTCTTGCTTTACAGATTGATGGTGCTGGACTTGCAACATGCATTGAACTGTGTGTGAAAGCATTGCGCTTGGAATCCAGTGAAAATGCAGATGTCAAGATATCTATTTGCAAGACTATCTCCTGCTTACTTCCAGATGATTTGGAGGTGAAACGTGCTTGTCAGCTGAGTGAATTTCTTCTGGAACCCACTGTGGATGCGTATTATGCTGTTGAAATGCTATATAATCAGCCTGACCAGAAGTACGATGAAGAGAATCTTCCAATACCAAATTCTTTGCGCTGTGAGCTCTTACTTGTACTGAAAACTCAGTGGCCTTTTGATCCAGAGTTCTGGGACTGGAAAACTCTGAAGCGTCAGTGTCTGGCACTTATGGGAGAGGAGGCATCCATTGTGTCATCCATAGACGAACTAAACGACAGTGAAGTTTATGAGAAGGCTGAGGATGACCAAGAAGATAGTAAAGAAACTTCTCTGAATGGCCTTGCTGGCATTGATGAGGCTACCAGCCTTCTTAGGGGTATCAGAGATGAAAAGCAGAAAAAGAGAGAAATCAAAAAACTCAGAGAGAGGGGGTTCATATCAGCTAGATTTAGGAACTGGCAAGCTTACATGCAGTATTGTGTGTTATGTGACAAGGAATTCCTAGGTCATAGAATAGTTAGACATGCACAGAAACATTATAAAGATGGAATTTACAGTTGCCCTATTTGTGCCCAAAATTTTAATTCTAAAGAAAACTTTGTTCCCCATGTAACTTTGCATGTGAAAAAATCTAGCAAAGAGAGATTGGCTGCTATGAAACCACTGAGGCGACTGGGAAGACCTCCTAAAATAGCAACTGCCAATGAGAATCAGAAAACTAATTCTGTATCCAAACAGGAGCAGCGACCCATTAAGAAGAACAGCCTCTATTCAACAGACTTTATTGTGTTTAATGATAACGATGGCTCAGATGATGAAAACGATGACAAAGATAAACCTTACATACCAGAGATAGTGCCAGTTCAAAAGCCACCCCCTGTTAATGAATTTACCTGCCCTGTAACACTTTGCAAAAAAGGCTTTAAATATTTTAAAAATCTAATAGCACACGCAAAGGGCCATAAAGATAATGAAGAAGCTAAACGTTTTCTTGAAATGCAGAGCAAAAAAGTGATTTGTCAGTACTGTAGACGACATTTTGTAAGTGTTACTCACCTGAATGATCATTTACAAATGCACTGTGGCAGCAAGCCTTATATCTGCATACAGATGAAATGTAAGGCTGGCTTTAACAGTTATGCTGAGCTGCTGACCCATAGGAGAGAGCATCAAGTCTTCAGAGCTAAGTGTATGTTTCCCAAATGTGGCAGAGTGTTTTCTGAAGCCTATTTACTCTATGATCATGAAGCACAGCACTATAATACCTATACCTGCAGAGTCACAGGCTGTGGGAAGGTGTACCGCTCACAGAACGAACTGGAGAAGCATGTTGAGGATCACAACAAGCAGCCTGAAAAAGAAGAGCAGCCTGAAAACCAAACTGATCAGCCTGATCTTAGTCAGCCTCCTAAAGCTAATGAAAGTACTGATGGAGTTGCAGTTAAAGAGGAATTGACATCTCCTCCAGCTGAAAACCGAAGCAGTTTCATTGAAGGAGAAAACATCTGGAACCAAATCAAAGCAGAACCAGTAGGGAATGAAAGTGTAAATGCATCAGTGAGTGTACTGCAGCAAAGCAATTCCTTGCCTAATGCTGGTTCAGAGCAGTCTCCTATGGGTTCAATAAAAACAGAAGAAACAGTTCCAGCGGGCAGCATTAAGCTATCTGTTGTTAACCAGAAGATCCGAGATAACTTTGTGAAAAGAGGTAAATTGGCTGCTACTGCCAGTAAAGTAGATATTACTAAACCTGGAGTCCAGCAGTTGTGCCCATCAGTTGACTCTTGTCTTCCAGTTTTCCAAGAGAGAAAGGAGGAAGGCTGTCTCAGTCAGACTCAGAATGTTCAGACTGTCACCTCAGACACATTAAAACCAGAAGCCCTTGAATCAAAAAGCTTAGAAAGACAAGTGAGCATTGTAAATCCATTCAGCATGCAGAATCAGACAGGGTATCGAAACGGTGTACCCATTTCCAAACTTGAAATTGAAGACAGTATTAAAGCTGCAGCTAATCTATATAACCTGCCTTTAAAAACGTTAGAAAGTATTACATTTATTCCATCACAGCCTAACATAAATAGCTCTTTAGTTCCAGCTGTGTCACCAGCAGCCCCAGTTCAGAAATTTAATTGTCAGGTTGAGGGGTGTACTCGAACGTACAATTCATCACAGAGCATTGGCAAACACATGAAGGCAGCCCACCCTGATGAATATGCTGCTTTTAAAATGCAGCGTAAAAATAAGAAACCGCGGAAATCCAGCAATCTGCAAAATGTGCCGAATGATGGGAAGATTGTGTATCTTATGCCATCACAGGTGGGCAATCCCAGTGGTGCTGCTTTTACTGCACAGAACAAATCAAATTTGAATCCCTCCTCTTCCAGTCAAGTGCAGCATGTCTCAAGTACTCTTTTCCCAACCCACCTAGAAAATCTGGCAAGTCCTATGTTGCCTATAGTGGAAAGTGTCATAAATCCAAATTTGTCTGCTCGTATTAAAAGTGAGCCTGAGAGTGTTTTGTGTTCACAAATGGAAAATTTGTCTGCTGCAACCTTACCTTCCCAGTTGGATGATCTGGCAAAAACAGTTATGCCTCTGAATATTGATGGTGGTTCAGATCCTTTTCTTCCTTTGCCTGCAGAAAATGGTCCAATGTCTCTATTTCCTTCATCAGCAGAGAATCCTCCAAATTCAGTCTTCTCACAACTGGAAAATAACACGAATAACTTTTCTTTGCAACTAGAAGGAAACGCTAGTTCTACCTTCCCAAAAGAGGAGAGTGTTGATCAAATATTTCCCTCACAACTGAGTAATGAAAATAACTTCAGTGAAACTAGTTCTCAGCACCCAGCTTCAGAAAAGGTGAAAAAAGATCGTGGCAGGGGCTCAAATGGGAAAGAAAGGAAGCCAAAGCATAACAAGCGAGCAAAGTGGCCAGCAATAATTAGAGATGGCAAATTTATCTGTAGCAGGTGTTTCAGAGTTTTTACTAATCCTAGATCACTTGGTGGTCACTTATCAAAGAGGTCTTACTGTAAGCCTCTGGAAGGATCAGAAATTTCTCCAGAAGCTCTGCAGGCTAATGGACAATCTTTGCTTGCCAGTATGATTCTTTCTTCAAATTCATTAAACTTGCAGCAACCTCCGGAGTCTGCCTTCAATCCAGAGACGTGTTTTAAAGATCCATCATTCCTCCAGTTACTTGCAGCCGAAAATCGTTCTGCACTGCAGACTATGTTTCCACGGGCCAATGTGACTAACTTTAATACCAGTGGGAATGAGGAAGGTAATCAAATTATAAAGCAAGCCTTGGAAACTGCAGGCATCCCGAGTAGCTTTGATAACACAGAAGTACTTCCACGTGTGGTTACAACAAGTTGTGTCTCTGGTACAACTCAGATGAATGCAGCCGTTCTCCCCAGCTCAGCCACACCCTCTCTGCTGCAGACAGTCTGTAACCCCAGTACCCTGCTGACAGACCAAAACAGGACCCTCAATGCCAAAATTCCTCCATTAAATGAATGCAAGACTTTGCCTGTTTTTGCAACAGAGGACTTAATGCTAAAGACTGTTGAAAATGGCTTGTGTCCTAGCTCATATTCTAACACTGTTGCAGCAGCACAAAACTTTGCTGGGAACAGTTCACGAGTTTCAGTTATAAGTAGTCCCAAGAATTCGGGATCAAGCAACTTGAATAAGAAGGGAACCAGCTCCTCAAAGAGGAAGAGAAAAACACCTACACCCCTGCTTGTGCCCAACACATCACAGAAATTAGCAGTAAACAATGCAACAGTAATGGGACTTCTAACCAAAAGCACTGAAGGAAACATGCAAATACAGGGAGAAAGTTTTCAGTCCAACTTGCTGGCAAATTGTGGCTCTCAAACAGTGGTGGAAAACCTTGCACAGAAACTCAGTAATGTTGACAATCAGTTATTCATGACCAGTATCAAAGATAATTTCAAAACAAACCTTGAGGCTCATACAGTTCTGCCCCCTTTAACAGTAAAAACTGAAAATGGGGATTCCCAAATGATGGCTGCAAATTCTTGTGTGCAGGCAAATTTGGAACAACAGATTTCACAGGACAGTGTTATGCAGAACTTCGAAAAAACCCTGGAAATAATTAAAACTGCTATGAATTCACAGATGCTTGAGGTGAAAACTGAAATTCAGGATACTGTTGCTACTTCAGGACAGAACTTGCAAGTAAATAACACCCAGGCTGCTTCAGAAAATTCAGCACACAGTGTAAAACTACCCACTTCTACACAGTTTGCTGTGCACACAGGGAATGTTACTGCTGCAAAGGGTAGCTCTGCTCAGGCTGAGATACCTCACAAGGATGATACTCAAATGTCAGAGATTTTGGAAGGCTTGCAAAAACTGAAGCTGGAAGATGATTCTCCCGTTCCAATCTCTGAGACTGTTTCTCAGTGTCCTCCAGCAGATAAGCTAGCACCAGCAGTTCCTGTTGTATCACTTGAAAATAAACCCCTCATCCAGCTATCTCCAGAGGCAAGTAACATTCAATTTAGTGATAGAGTTAATAAACCTTTTGTATGTCAGAATCCTGGCTGCAGTTACAGTGCTATGACAAAAGACGCATTATTTAAACACTATGGCAAAATCCATCAGTACACTGCAGAAATGATACTAGAAATAAAGAAACATCAACTGAAGTATGCCCCTTTCAAATGTGTTGTAGCTACCTGTCCAAAAACATTTACAAGAAACTCTAATCTCCGAGCACACTGTCAGCTTGTACATCATTTTACAACAGAGGAGATGGTAAAATTAAAAATTAAGAGGCCTTATGGCAGAAGATCTCAAAATGAAACTGTAAACACAGCCCCACAACCTGTTGAAATAAAAACTGTGCAGACACTAGTAATAGAAAACAAAACTGTAGCTCCATTGGTCAAAGAAACTCAGATAAAGGAAGCTGTAGAGCCTGTAAAAGTATTGGAAAAACTTCTACCAGAAAATAATATTCCTGAAAGACTGGAAAAACCTCCCCAGGTGGTTTCTGTGCCACTGGAGCAGCACAATCCAGCATCTTTTGATGGTTTGCAGGAACAAGCCAAAGTACGCAAGGCTAGGAAGCACAGGAAGGAGAAAGAGGAGAGGAATGGTAGGAAGCCCGTAACAAAATCTCTGGAGTTTCCCACTAGGTACAGCCCTTACAGACCGTACCGGTGCGTCCATCAGGGCTGCTTTGCAGCTTTCACAATACAACAAAACCTCATTCTTCATTACCAGGCTGTGCACAAATCAGACCTCCCTGCTTTCTCTGCTGAAGTGGAGGAGGAGAATGAGCAAGGCAGAGAGGAACGTGAGGAGGTGGAAACCAAGCCTGCTGTCAGAGAGTTCAGGTGTGAGGTGAACGACTGCTCTCGTATCTTCCAGGAAGTTACCAGCTTGATACAGCATTATATGAAGCTTCACGACATGACCCCAGAGCAAATTGGAAGCATGAAATCAGCTCCAGAGGTGGGAAGGTTTTTTTGTGACCAGTCTCAGTGTAAGTCTTCATTTACAGCGTATCTTAATTATGTCGTGCATCTTGAGACGGAGCACAGTGTTGAGATAAAGCCAAACAAAGTAGAAGATGATGGCATGTTCAAGTGTGACTGTGAAGGCTGTGACCGTATTTATGCTACTAGGTCTAACCTCTTGAGGCATATTTTTAACAAACATAATGACAGGCATAAAGATCATCTAATAAGACCCAGGAGGCTGACACCAGGCCAGGAAAACATTTCAAGCAAAGCAAATCAGGAGAAACCGTTGAGGTCTAAACAGAGAGGACTCAAAAACAGATCAGGAAAAGAGGGCAACAGGCTGTCAGTGAAAACAAAACGAAAGAAAAACGTGAACTTGGAAAACAAAAACTCAAAAGGAATACAGGTTCAGGAAAATAAGGCTTATTCACTGAAGCGCGGCAAGTACGTGTATTTAATAAAGGCCAGAAATGATGCCTTATCGGAATGTACCAGCAGGTTCATAACTCAGTATCCCTGTATGATAAAGGGATGCTCGTCCGTAGTCACAAGTGAAAGTAACATAATAAGGCATTATAAATGTCACAAACTGTCCAAAGCTTTTACTTCCCAACACAGGAATCTTCTTATTGTATCTAAAAAACACTCTGTCTCCCAAGTAAAGGAAGCCTCTTGTGAGCAGGAGGAAACTGATAAAAAAACTGATGTGAAGAGCCTGAACCGAGTTTGACAGCGAGCAATAATGATTCAAGCACAACTACCTTATCACAAAAGGAAACTGAAAAAGGTGAGAAGGATGAAGTGGATGAACTGACAGAACTATTCATTACTAAACTAATTAATGAGGATTCTTCAACTGCTGAAAATCAGGCAAAAATCTCTTCCAGTGTAAATAGTGACTTGCAGGAGACCAGCTCCTGCCCCTCAGAGAAGCAAAAATCAAACAACCTGAAAAGAGCAAATAAAGAAAAAAATGTATCTCAGAGTAAGAGAAAGAGAGCTGAGAAAACAGAGGAGGCACTGCCCAGTGGTGTGAGTAACCTGCACAAGGAGGAAGAGACTGCTGTTGCCATTCAAACGGCCGAGGAGCAACCTGCAGCTTTTGACTGGAGCTCGTTCAAGCCAATGGGTTTTGAAGTGTCGTTCCTCAAGTTCCTTGAAGAATCTGCTGTGAAGCAAAAGAAAAACTCTGAAAGAGAATACCATAGCAGTGGAACCAAAAAAGGATCCCATTCAAACTCTCGGAAAGCCAGCGAGAAGGCCCCCGTAGCAAGCGATAACGTCTCTGGGTTGTGTTCTGAAACTGAAACCCTTGTAGTGTTTGCCAACCCATCACAGCTTCCATGTGGTGATAATGTAAAGATAGTGTTAGACAAGACTCTTAAAGACTGCACTGAGCGTCTGTTGAAGCAGCTTCAGGAAATGAAACCTGTGGTCAGTTTGAGAAAGCTCGAAGGACGTTGGGAGGATAATCCAGAGGTTATAGCTGCAAAAGTAATTGTTTTGGGTACTGAGGAAGGGGAATCAAAATACTGAAAACCTAATGTGTTTAACCATGACCTGTAATAGAATTTATTTTGAATAGGAAGCCATCAAGCATGCTAGTAACTGTGGAGCTCTTTTATTTTGAAGTGATTTAATCTAGCAAAAAACATGACATGAGTCATGTAAATGTCTTATTTGTTTTTATCCCTATGGGACTTGAAGAAAGTAATTGCTTCAGTTTTGTAAATACTTGATCAAGACCTCAACTTTCTATCAGATTGTCCTTTCCATAAACGAAATCTTTGTGAGTTGTCTGTGATTGGTATCTTTCACCAGGTTACTTCTCATGTATAACAGTTTTCTTTATTTGTAGATACATTTTTTTGTATATATTTATTATTGTAAATCATTTGCTGCCACCAGCAGTCTGTAAGTCTAAACTATTAAATGACACATTTATATTCGGACTTTTAATTTGTAACTAAGTGAGCAAGTTTTTAAAACTGTCCTTTAATCATTTTAAATTAAGAACTTTTGAACTAAAGCTAGCTAAGTCTGCCATATCCAGTTTATTTTGCATAAAACATTTATTTACAGAAGAAAAGCTGGATAAGATCACATTTCATAGGTTAAACGTACTGACACACTCTCATTTTTGTAAATTTTAACATCCAGTATCTATGGATGATATTCATATGTAGTTAACACATAAATATAATAGTTTTCTTATAGCTACATTTTTCATTGCTTTTAATTGGTTACAAAGCATTTATGATTCCATAATAAAAATGGAAATGTGAATAAAAATAGTTTGCTACATTGAAGATTTAAAACAATATTTGGTATTAAAGAATCCGTTGTGAATGTGATAGAAAATTAGTAGTGTGGAGCAGTGTATATATTTGAGGTGGTGATTTGTGAAGTAGCCCAGTATTGCCTTAAATAAACACACATTTCATTTCTTGTTTTATACATGTGATCTTATAAAGGTTATTTTTGTTTCTGTAACTTAGATTGGTGTATAGTTTAATTTTTGTTAAAAAAACAAAACAAAACAAAAAAACTTCAGAAACCGTTTTTGTAAATAGTGGGTTTATAAAACAGATGGGTTTATTTTGATAATACCAGTTTGGTATCTATCTATAAAATACACGAGTCCTTATGCCATACCATTAAAAACTAAATAAACAAGGCACTTTCTGAAAGGGAAGTGAGATGGTGGTCTTACAGATAAACTCGGTGGTCGTGCTCTGTTGGTGGCATGGGCTCCCTTTGCGCTCCTCTGCCTCTCGCTGACTGCATGTGGCACCAGTCACAACCTCTCTTTTCCACACTGGAACGAGCCTCAGAAGCTGCTGGTGCTGCTTGTAGTGCCCGGGATTGGAGCAATTCCTCTGTATGCTGCTAACTGAAATGACAGGTATCCCGTTTGTTGAGTAACCAAAAGTGTGAATGCATTGGTGGGAGCTGTCAGTACCCAGGAATCTTCAGTGTTGGTTTTCATGTGTGGTTATGTTTGACTCAGCCAGCTGGATTGTGTGGTACTAAAAACTTTTCTTGGATTATTATCGTTACTGGATGTGACCTACCTTCAGTAATATAAAACAGTCTTTATCTTGGGTGAGATTGGCTTGATTTTTTTTTTTTTCTATAAACTTGTCTTGCTGTGTAAAGCTTTTGCATCAAGTGCTAGATTTGACTGCTTGTAAGCTATTCACCTGGAATCTCTGACAGTTTTCCTAAATATCAGTGCAGAGAGCACCTTCCTACAACCAAATGAAGTGACTTATTGCGAGAGTGAGGATTATGTGTGAACAGCAGCAGCATTTGACCTGGGGCACAGCCCTTGGTTTGCTACATGGTGCTAAATTGCTTACCTTCGCAGAAAGCCCGTGCTTCCATTTGAACAGAGCCCGTCAGCTCCTCTCACTTTCCATCCCTCCCAAGTGACCAAACTCTTGTTATGCCACGTTAGTAAATCAAAGGTGCAGTCTGAGAATGATAAAACCAAAACAAACCCTTGTATTGTGACTCTAAGAGCGATCATTATAATCATTACAAGTACACAGTGCCATTTTCTACCTGCCAGAGGCTGCTGGTCCCCCTGGATGGAGCTGCTGTTGGTTACCAGCGACGGTGATTGTACAGGGAACTTCTGCAGGGGAGAAGAGGGCAGAGATCCTCAGGAGAGGATCCTCAAAGCTCACCTGAATTCTCTTGTTTTCAGCTGTACCTATACCACTTCAGCCACTGTCAACAGACCTCGCAACTGTTAGTCTTTAGAAGAATGTTTGTGTTGTGTAAGTTGAATAGTTTCAACATTCCCAATGATTGATACTGTATCATTTGCAGTTCTTGGACTGAGAATAGTATACAGCTATTTAGCTACACAGTGTTATACTAGAATGCTATTTAAAAAAAGAGAAAAGGATTAAAAAATCCAATGCCATAAATATTCAGGAAGCAATTTCTGATTTGGATCTGAATTTTTGAGAATAAAATATTTAATATTGTCTCATCCCAATCAATCCAATTAAAGCAGATGCTATACCCATATAGTTAGTACATTCCATGGCACACTCCCTTTTAGGTGGTTACTGACAGCTTGTCCAACAGGTAAGCTAGTATGGGGTTTGTTGTTTCCTTTTTAAATAGCAAACAGGAGTATTTTGAGCTTAAAATGTACCAAAGGCAGGGTCTGATTTAAAATGTCACAGACTGCAGAGGGTACTCTGGTTTGTAAAGCCACCTACAGAAACTCCCGAGGAGAAAAATTTGGTGTTTGCATTCAGATGTTTTACCTTGGGTGATAGAGAAAACCTCCCACCCTAGCAGTTGTAGCACACCTGGATGGGCAGCCTCTCTTGGGCCTGTAGCCACAGCCCTGCCCTCGGGGCTGCTGAGTGGGATGGGGCTCCCAGGTGGCTGAGCCAAATGTACCAGCAGCACTTCAGCCTGCTTTGGGGTGCCCTAAAGATGCTCTCGCCCTCACTGCCTAGTTCCCTGTCTTCTGCCTTTTCTTTCTCCTTCCTCTATGTCTCTGCCTTCCAGAATTGTCACCCATTAACTGTGGAGCATTCAAACAAGGTCCTTCCTTTGAAGCCCCATGTTGCCATCAGGAATGTGCTGACTACAGCTGCAGGTGTTGCTGATGGGGAAGCAGAGCATGGACTGTTTTGTGATCAAAAGACACCTTTAAACTGACAGTCAGCCTCTGGTACTCAACCATGTCTGTAAAGAAATTTGCTATTACCTGAGCCCTAATTCAGTGTAAATAAGAGTAGTGGGTTTATCCCCACATGTTTCAGGGTAGTCCTTCTCAGCAGGATGGGGAGACGTTGGCTTCTAGAGCATTCTGCTGGGCCATTTGGTTTGGGATGCTGGATAGTAAGTGAGCAATGCTTGTACAAACAGCACTGGAATCAGTTGTTGGGTTGGGTGAGGGGCAAGTAGTTGGCTAATTGTTGCAATTAGTTTCTGTGCCAAAGAATTGGTTGGGGCTCCCACCTGTGTGCAGGGGAGGAGGGACAGGGACAGGCTACGCTGGGGTTTAGGTCCCCACGTTGTAGAAGCACCTGCTCATGCTCTGCTCAGCCCTGCCTGGAGACTTGGTATGGAGATGATACAATTAAAGGGATAGGAAATGGGGCCACTGGTACTGGAGAAGGGAGTAGAGGAAAGAAACTATCAGCAAATAGGGAAATATTTTGTCAGTGTCTTTTTTTTCAAACCTCTTCTGTCCCAAGGCAAGAAGCTTACTTGCATTTTAAGGAAAATTAGAGTCTATGTTAGACACAGATCTTTTGATGTTTGCAGGGATGTTTTGAAATACTAATGAGGTAAATATTTTTGTATGAACATGCATGCAGTGATTATGTTATTTCTCCATTACAGTATGGGCTCAGAGCAGCTTCCTATCAATTGCTTATATCCTTGCAGAACATAGCACTTGAGTTCAATTTTTTAAAATGCTAGTCTGAGTGATTCAGAAGTTTAGTGACCAAACCTGTAAACTCCTTTGAACCAAAAATGTAACAGCAAATGCCTTCAGGGGTGCATGGATAAGCAAAACTTAAACTGGAGAACAAAGGTGTATAAAAGCGGAGAAAGGGAAGGAGCCAATAAAAGACTAAATGGTTGCCAAGAGCAAGGGTTCAGAAAGCAGATGTATTGGTTTCTGTTCTCTCAGGTTAAGTGATGCTCATTTCCTTTTCATTAGTAGCCATGTCAAACACTCAAATTTTGCAGCACATGATGCGAAGGCTACTTGGCTATTTGCTGCGAGTGAGTCGGGTTATGTGGAGTTGGTCCATAATAATTTTTCATAATATCTCTCATGTAAGGTACTGGCTTTGTCAAATCTGAAGCATCCTCCAAGACTCAAAACATTGATTTTGGAATTTATTTATAATTTCTTGGCTGTTGGAAGACAGAATTAAAAATAAAACTTTGAATATCCATTTCAAAGAATTAGAGTTCTTGTTTGATGGGAAAATTCTTAGTCTAAGTGGTAATCTCTGACCAGCCACTGAGCTTTAGGGGGTCCTTAAAACCCTTCAAGCCCTGATTTAATATACTTTTTTATTAGAGAGCTGCTAATGCACTAATTTTATCAGAAACCTGTGTTGGCTAAACTGTGTTTGCTTCTCTTCATTTTCTATCAAATAAACCTTACCTTAAAAACAATGAATAAATATTTATTGTTTTCAATAAATAATGTGCTCTTAAAAATCTGTCCACAGTTATTAAAACCCAGATATTTCAGAAACATTTTTGTATTTTATAGTTTTGCCCTTGTCTTAATAAAATGATGCATGAGGGTCCAGACAGGCCAAGGTAATTTCGGGGTTTATTCTCAGTTACTTAAGCTGCAGCAGTTGCAGTTTCACAGGGTTCATGGGCAGTTTTGCTTCAGACACTCTTTGATGGGCTGTGTCCAGGAGCTGCAAAAGACTTTCTAACTGCATTTCTGTCATGAGTCTTCTGTGTTTGTAGAGGTTTAACAGAAAATGTTCTGAATTGTATAAAGTGCCCTGTCTCTATATAAGCACTGATTCAGCATCAATCAAGAGTTAAAACTATCTGGCCGCAAGCTGGTATCTGAGGGACTGCTGTTGCTGCTAATTTCAGCAGCAGCAAATGTCTTCCCATATTTGATAAAAGTAGGTTTATTTTAGGGAAAAAACCAAACAAACAAACAACAAACCCTACCTTGAAAATCGCCATCAAAAGTGCATAGCTTGTTCATTAGTTGCTAAGTTTTGTTCTGTACCTGCTACTCATTAAATGTAATGCTTTGTAACCAAAGCCATGGAGCCGGAGGGGGCCTCAGAGAAAAAAAAAAAAGTAGTTAACCTGCTTTTGCCACTGTTTCTTCCTCCTTATTCTGGCACAAACAATACTATTAGTTCAGCATTCAGGCAGCTCCACTTCAGTTGGTGCTTTTCTCTAAACAGTGCATTTTGATCAGGCTCAGTACCAGATGATTGTCCAAAGGTCTTTCATTCCAACAACAGAAAGAGAACACTACTCTGAAGAATATTTTAAGGCACTACTTTCCATTGTCTTAGAAGCCTAGGTTCAACAGAAGACATGTCTTAGCTGATTTCTGTCCCTTTCCTGTTAGCCCAAACAATGCAGATAACAAAGAGCAGAGGTGTGTGGTGTTTATGAAATACTTTGAAATTTGGGGGAGGGAACAGGTGATTCTTTTTTACTTTGTTTCTACTTGAGGCTTTTCACATTTTTTATATTTCATGTGTTCCTCTGCAGCAGAGAAATCTACTGAAGGAGTAGCATATTTTCAGCCTTACTAAAGGGACCAGATTCTAGGCTACTTAATACTAGGGACTACTGGCTACTGTATTGTTCTGCTGTATTTTGTGGTCTGCACTTCTCTATTCAGATCCTAGGGAAGTAGGAATGATCTGTTCACCTAAATGCCACAGAGCAGAAGACAATGACATGGGAGCTGCTTGGTGCAGGTGACCAGGAGTTAACTCTGTACCCTGGTACATGCTGCTTGCACAAGTTTGAGCAAGTGCCTTTCTTAAAGGATACTTTTGGATTATTAACACCCTAATAGCTGTAAAGGCTCAATTCCAAAAGGAGGTGCTCCACAAACAGCTAAATAACCAAATCTGTCTTTATCACATGGGCTAAACTAGATGTGTCTACCTCTTCTTGGTTCTTCTGTTTTTGAGATGTTTTATAGTACAATGGAGTGGACTCGTGACTATCCAGCTCACTTCAAGGCACAGCAATCACTCTATGCCAGCACTTTGCCATTGCCATTTCAGCAGTTACCAGGTCTGATCCACCCACCTGACAAATCCTGTACACCCCTTGCTGTTCATCTTAATCAGTCCCACGTTCTTCCTATCTCTGCATATAAAATGCCTGTTTTTTCTTGTACCAAAGCAATTCTGTGTAATATTCAGTACACAACTGTTTGAGCAAATGTTTCAGCATGATTTATCATAAGCATCTGTGTTTATATTAAAGCTTCATGGAATTCTCAGAACTTCTACATTTCTTTTTTCAACATGAAAAGGTCTCAATGATTCTATGTACGACATACATAATGTAACCAAATTTATCAGCTCAAGTAATGGGGAACTAACAGAGAAACAGCATTTCCTATGTAACTATCCTTTCAAAGGATAGTTCTGCAAAGCACTGATTGGAAAAGCAATTTGTCAAAAACAGCTTGTGTAATGGGAGGGTGGTCTCCAGCCTTCTTTCAAGTCAGCGGGGAATTTTTTTCATGTTCATCTTGCATATTCAGAGGCAAAGATGATGAGCTGTTGTGGAGTCGTCCTGCAGCTGCTGCTCTGTTGTGCCTGATGAGTTCTGATTCGCAGCAATTGCCTTTTGAGCCTTGCTGCTTCTTCACGTGTCTCTTCAGATAACATTTTATGGAGTATTTGAACATCAGATAACTCAGTTCACTTAGATTTAATACAATGCACAGGCATGAAGTTGCCACCAGAAAACAGAGGAAAATCATTTTCTCTGTGGGTTTGGAAATATAACAGTCTACAGTATTGGGACATGGTTTTATGTCACATTTCACAAGATGTGGTATTTTGAATCCGTTGTACAATTTATAGAACAGAACAAGAAAAAATATTTCAAGTCCTGTTTTTAAAATGAGGCTGATTAGGTAAGTGCACAGCAATCCACCATCTATCTTTCCTGGATTTTTGTAAAGTTTCTGGTTGTGGTTTTTCTCTCGGTTCTCTCTGTAAGCAACATGAAAGACAACCAAGAGTGAAGGGGTGGAGACCATGATTAATTGCAAAGCCCAAAATCTGATGTGAGAGACAGGGAAGAAATGGTCAAAGCAGACATTTTCACAACCAGGCTGCTTGATATTGCACTCAAATTCATCATGTTCATGTTTCCAGATGTTTTCTGCGGCAGCAACATAAAGCAGTAAGCGGAACAGGAACACAACAGCTACCCAAATTCTTCCAATTCCTGTTGAGTATTTATTCACTCCACTCAGTAGATCACGTAAGAACACCCAGCTCATTTTTCTCATCAAGGAAAGATGGAAGTGCTATATCAAAGAAACACAAGATCAGAGAGATGCATCCTCTTGGGTGAAGATAAATGAGACATTCATTCAACATGAAATATAACCAGTAGCTGAAACAATTTAAAATTATTAAGCATTTAGAAGTAATTTAATATTATTAAGCATTTAAATAAGAACAACAAGCTGATCTTATTTCTGATAATAATTCTGATACATTCTAAGGCTATTGAACAAAATTTATTTGCTGTTTAACTACATTTTGTCAATTAGGCTGAAGTCTAATCATTCTGTTAAGCTGTCCTCTGTAAGAAATGTGCCTGTTCTCCCTGAGGGACTCCTGTCAGGTAGGGCTTTCTCTGGCAAGTTCAGGCCGGCACTACCACTGAATTGCACTCAACTTAGCCCTGTCAGTTATGCAGATACTACACACAGTCAAGTCAGATTTCACTTTCACATTTATGCATAGGAACCAAGTGTCCCATACTAAGTTGACTGCAAAAATGCAAATTGATTGCTTTTTGTCTGTGGTCTAACTTTTGGGTAAACTTGTGCAATATTTTAAATATTTTCCTGCTTCATTGGATTTTATTTGTCATATTTCTTACCATTACTCCAAAATATGTGTGCACATTTTGTGTGTGTGTGTGTTACAGTTGCTTATCTGCACAAGCCTTCCCCTGTCCTAACTCTGGAACACTTCTTTTGGAAGAGCTACCTAAGGAGCCACTGGCAGGGAGACTCATCAGAGTCAAAAGGAGACCTGAGGTACCCACCCAGAATATACAGTCACCTTTGCACCTGGCCCCATCTCCGGGTCTGACTGGATCCTTGGGGGTATCAAGCTCCTTTGTTTGTAAGAGCAAACAGTGGATGCATTCCTGGCACACAGAGTAGCTGGGAGACGTGAGGTGAGGATAGAAATCAGAAGTTTCCATGTGTTATGTCATTTAATGTCCTCATGGCAACTTCTGCTTCTGCAAGCTCTGCCTAGCAGGAGAGAAAATGGACCCCTCTGTGGCTGCAGTGGCACACACAAATCCCACTGACCCTGCTAATCCCACTGACCCTGCTGTAGCTGCAGGTACTGCTGATGGAAAAGTTCATCAGCAGGCAAGTTTGAGTAGTAGTCAGGCCACAGCATCACAAAGCTTCATGAAAAGGTATTCAGGCACTGGAATGGGCTGCCCAGGGAGGTGGTGGGGTCACCATCCCTTCAAGGTGTTCTAGAAATGACTGGATGAGGCATTTAGTGCCATGGTCTAGTTGACCATGAGGTGGGCATTGGTCAAAGGTTGGACTCAATCTTGGAGGTCTTTTTTGACTTAAATGATTCTGTGATTCTGTAAGGCTCAACACACATGGAAAGCTCACTGCTTCTTTTGCTGTCCCTCGTTCTGCAGCCCTATGGTCAGGCTTCTGCAGGCAAGCAAGGTTATTTGGATAGTCCTGCATTGCTACCATCAGAGCTCAGCACTAGCTTGAGGAGCTGAGGGGCAGCTGCAGAAATTTATATATTCCTGATTTATGCTGCCAAGAATGGTTACCAAGCTACTCCTTTATGCTGCAGATAAAAAAGATAACAGGGAAATGCCAGCTTATATCCTTTCAGACATATGCTCCTATGCTTTTAAATATGTTTGGCAGTGTGGTTACTTTTTCATTAAAGAGCTATTCCTGTCTTCCACAAACAGAGTTCAAGCAGAAGTTTAAATCAAACTTTTGAAGACATGAGCTTCAAGGCTTTAATGCTTTCTAAATAAGCAATACACAGTCACAACAGTCTCAAAGGAGCTGAACAGCAAACATGAACACACCACCACCAGTGGTATATATTACCACTATATAATAAATCACAGGCAAGGAAACAAAGCGTTCACTGAGCAATGTTAGCACATGCACGTGCATCTTGTGGATGAGCTGTCCTCTGGAGATTTGAAGGAAAACCTCAAGAGGCCTCTTCTGAGGCTTTAAGATGGCACATGGACTGTTGGGAGGGAATTCTGAATTTTGTTATTCCATGGAAAACAAGTGTGGCTGCAAGGGGGCTTTTGCTGATGGCCACTAGAAGTGCACCATCCTTTTCTAAAGTAAAAAGCCTGATTCCACCTATCAATCCATGGTTGGAGGTCCACCAGTTCTGAGCCTCCAGGTGAACAGAAATGAAAGATATGCTGGGTCACCAGCAAGGCACAAAAGTCAGTGGGAACCAACACTGGTGGAAATCAGGCCATGGTTATCCCTAAATACAGATTGAGAAATTTACCTCGAGGTCTCTTTTTCCCAAAGCTGAGCTGCTACTTCCTTAACTGAGCAGCAGAAGGGATTAGAAAAGAACAACTTTACATTTTCTTTGCCAATACCACATTGAGAAGAACAATATAAAGGAGAATAAGAAGTCCCAACCAAACAAAACAGGGATCAGGAATTTGACTAAAGTCAACAGATCCTGAGCAAGGGGCAAGTTCCAGCCAGGCAGAAGATTGGATGGATGAAATTCCTGCAAAGTAATTTGAAAGAGAGCAACACATTCTGTTACCTAGATGTTTAGTAATAAGGCATCAGGGATTCCACAGAACTGAAAGTGGTTCCTGGTCTGTGTGCTCTGTTGAAGAGAAACTAAAATTTATTGAAGGACTGCAGGGCAGGTTTGTGGCCCACAGTGCTTCTGCAGCCAGAGGTCTGCAGAACTTTGGTTATATTTTTTCCAGTTGCAGCCTTAATTTGATAATGAGAAATGGCTGTAGAGAACAACTTTCAGCTTCAAACCTAAAGGGCCACAGAGCCTCTTTTGTAGTATTGTTTGTAACTAGCACAGCACCCCTGTTCAAAGGAGCTGCAAATGTGCTTTGGAAAGGTTATGTTTGCTTCATGACCACTGTTGCTATAGATGTGGATGTTAACTGATGCTTTTGCATCCTTTGAAAATACAATTATTCACTGAAGCATTGCAAAGAACACATGGAATGGAAAAAAAAAAAAAGAAAATGGACTTCAAAGACAACGAGTTACTCAACAGGTAAACAAGAGAGGGACAGCACAGGCACAAGACTAACGAGGGGTCAAGTTAGCTCAGGCTAGAGAAGACACATTAAGTGGGCTGTATGAAATTCAGAGCAAGGTGAGGATTCAGACAATGAAAAAAGAAAAATCATCTAGCAAGCACATAGCTGGGCAGTAGGAAAAATATGACAGTGGTATTTTGTTAACACTTCAAGAAGTGGCAGTACACATGGCAGCAGACACTGAGTAGTGTTGGGGCATGATGCTTTAGCAAAATTATATTCTGGCTAATGTAAGGACAAGAGAGGAAAAGTGTGATCCAAATCCTTGCAACCAGGGGGAGATTTTAGCCTTACAATCAGGAGAAGGTTCATGTTGTACAGAAAGAAACAAAGGGAGTCAAGAAGAGAATCTAGCTAAAGAAATTGAGTAGATTGTGGGAAATGTAGATGACATAAATTTGTGTTGGGGTAATGTCCAATGCTGAAGCTAAAAATGAAATTACTCAAAGTTTTAAGAAAGTTACAAAGGCATTAAAGGGGGATCCCCTTGGCACTGTGGACATAAAGACCACAAAAGAGACTTGGCCTCTACTGGAAATTACCAAGGAGGCATTAGACAGAGATAAACAGTAGAAGAAAGCTTATTTGCTCCAAGTACTCAAGGAAACATTAAATGGAGCAAGAAGTGAAAAGCAGGGATTTGTGGTTAGACTTACTTCAACCCTCTGCTCAATACACACATGCACACCACAGTTTGAACAGAAGCTGAAGATTAGAAATATGTTGATTTGTTTTTCTCTTTACTAGCTGAAGTGTGAGTGGTAAGCATGAAAACAAGATCTGCCAGTCAGAAAATAGAGCCAATAATCTCTCTTCCTCATCACATACATCCTTTATTCCCTATATGGGATTTAGACACCCCCAGCAACATACACATACACTTTGTCCTGCTCATGAGAGGCACAAATGACCAGAAGAGGCTTCCCACCCCGTTTCCCTCACATGTATCAGTGACTTGATTTTCCCCCTTGGGGCTGGGCACGTGTTCTGCTGAGCAAACAGAGTAACCTGAATGCACCACTAACTTCTGAGCGTGCTGAATGTACTTTATTGAGTAAAGTGTTTGAATAATGCTATTGTTGTTGAATATATTCATCAAATATTAATTCCTGTCATTCACTGATGCCTACAGGAGGTTGGCTAATGTGCATTGAGTAATGCATCCATTGAAAAGCACAGTGCTCAGAGATTTACTTCACCTAGATTTCAATCAGCTCTGCTAATTTAATTACTTTAAAAGCAGAAAAGGTATTTTTGTGTGGAGGAAAATGGCAGGTAGAAGGCAGTGACAGGAAAGTAAGAAAATGCAAGAACAAACTGAATAACAGAAGAGGAAGTGGGGAAGCATCTTCAGTGTTAGAGGCACAAAGGGCAGGCAACTTGGAGCTCAAAGAGCTGGCAAATTACAGGAAAAAGGCACAGTATTTTGGGAAATGGAGATGGACTAGTGAAAAATAAGAGAAAGAACACAAGCCTCTGAACAGTGGATCTATCAAGTCTGTACAAGCAAGCTAAATTATCCTCACAGTTTGAGAGATGGAAGAGCTCTTTTTTCTGATCTAAACATTGCTGAGGAGTATTTGCTGCACATACAACTTATCTTTATTTATTTTATTGATTTTATTTATTTAATTAGTTTTAATAACAGGAAGAAAGAGAACCATAAATAGTGACAAAACATGATAAAGAAGAGAGCAGAAGTAGAAATCACAGAGGATATAGGACCATAAAAAAGCAGGGCTGGTAACAATCTTTAGAGTCCATTCTCTCCTTTATTTTTTACACTTCAATCAAAACACCATCACAGCACTTTTTTTTTTTCCCAAACATCAAGGATCCTCCCAGTGTTATGAGGAAAAGAAAAAACAAGTACTGGCACAATGGTTTCCATAAACAACCAAACAAATAATGAAGCTTATCTTCAGGTGTTCATTTAGTAACTGCATTTTGCCCTTATCTTTTCTGTTTGTTGATATAAGGAGGCATGCATCCATTTTACGGTTGCTGAGTCTGTTTCATGGACTGCCTACTGCTTCCTTAGTGACCACCAGACGTGTGAGGTCCACAGGCTGAGAAACACTGATTTGCTTTGTTCTCTGGCCCTAAAAAGGCTTAGTTGTGCAGAAACTGTTCCTGGCAGTTCAGTCTATTCTTAAGTTGATGGAAGCTCCACTAGTCCCCTCAGCATGCTGCTCTCATTACTCTGTGCTCTGCTAGAGAAGAGGAGGGATTCAGGAATCCTCCTGGGAACACCAAGGAACAGTACCACTTGATTCAAAGTCACATTACCAAGCTGCACATGTACCAGCTGTGCAAACTATTGCACATCTGCAATAGGAGCTGATAAACTCTTGCTAAAAGTCACTAACCTTGCAATCACTTTGCTTCTTGTTCAATGATGAGAGTGCCACGGGTATCTCCAGGTACCTATGAGAGAGTCAGCAAGAGAAAACAGGAAACATAAAAATTAACTTTGCCTTCTTCAGACAACTCACCTCTTTTATTAAATAAGTAAAGCTCTAACATTAATGTAGTATTGACACTCATTTTTTAAGGCTCTTCAAAAGCAAGCCAGGTAGAACCTGACAACCCATGAGCAAACACAGCCCTCCTGGGTCTGTGTCCTGGCCAAGCTGTTCACTTCTGCCATGACCACAGCTAGTTGTCAGCAGTGCAGCAAAGCCCATGGTTCTAAGGCTGATGTGAGCCAAAATTTTCCCACCTATTTCATCCTTCAGGTGCTTCCAGAGGAAGGAGATGTCCCCAAATGGCAGAGGTAAATATGCTGGCAATACCTTGTTCTTCTCATGTGCAGACAAAAAGTGGACACTGTAGATACTTTAGAATGAAATTCATTGATATGAACCCTTCATTAAGAGGTAATGGGGAAAGGGCATCCTCTCCTACAAACACTGTCAATCTAGACAGAGAAAACGTGCTCTCAAGGGGCAGATGTGGTTTATCCAGCATCACTCAGCACATCAGAGGCAGAGCTAAGAAAAGAGCCATGGTCTCTCATAGCCCAGTCCCTTGCTTTCACCTCCCTTAGCTTGCTGATTGTAACCTCTCACTGTTCCATGCCTATTATTAACTTTTAACTCCTTGGAGCAAGAAATAAACTCTTTGGTCCACTGGAAGATAAACCTCTAACTACCGTGATATTAAAAGCAGAAATAAGATATTAAGTAGGGCTTAAAATAGACATGTGGAATGTAAAGACATTAGCCTAGATACTTATTTGTCAACCAGCTACAGGAAGGAAAAGGAAACACTAGATGGAAGACAGCTCAGCTGGTCATTTAGCACAATACTGGAGATGGTTGATTTGGCTTTTACATCTGACTTTCACATGGGTTTCTGCAGTGGCTTGGGGTAAAACTCCTTTTTTTCCCTGTGCTTCAGGATCTTAGTTGTCAAATATTCACTTTCCTGAAAATGCAATTTCTAAACTAGGTCAAAATCCCATCTTGTTTTGTATTTAGGGAAACCACAAACATCACTTAAAAAACCAGCAGCTGCTGAGTGTAATGCTTTGCTAATTGCTGTGGTCTCTTCTCTGCTGCAATGAATGGGTTTTGAGAGGGCAGAAACAGTTCACTGTTTTCTTTGTTACTTGGTAAATGGTGTATTTTTAAAAAATTAAGCTCAGAAATAGCTAAAATTACTTAATTTTTTAAAGCCATGATATTCCTATCTCACCTACATGACTATGACTTCATTTCTCATCACCTTCATGCCAAACGATAACCCACCACTACCATGCTCTCCTGATGTAAACAAAAATCTCCCTCCACAGCAAATGACCTTCAACATTAATAAATATTCTTGCTCCATTCAGCCTACTGTTACTATTGTCACACTTGTAAAATAATAAAAAGAATTGACAAAGTCAAAAGATTTCCACTTGGACAATAAATTGTCACTGGCCACATCACAGAGATTTTAACTCTGTAATATTATGAAGTACTGCAATAGTGCAACAAAAAACAGATTACATCCATGGTTTATGTTGGCTGATGGGACACTTGCACGAGGCTACTATCAATCCTATTTAATATTAGAAAATCAACTTCTCATTCAGTGAAACTGAATTTTATAACAAGAAAATCTAACTTACCTGTGCCCCAGTGAATGATTACAGATGGATCCCAGCTTTCCAGTGGAATTAACAATCAACAGCTCATTTCTGAGAAAGGGAGTTACTATTTTATGCCTGGAAAATGAGAACTGTTTATCTCCTAGGTAATACAAACTAAATGAGTGCAACCTGATCACCTCTGCTGGCACACAGCTCAAACCAGAACCATAAAGCAGCTTGTATCATCAGAAAGATATGAGGAAACTGGCATTTATTTGAAGTTGTAGGATTTATCTGCATCAGCTTTTGAGCACTCATTGGCCATCAGCTCAGATGCTGCACTCCGTGTTTTCACAGTAGCACAGCCTGAAGACATGTATGCTGTGAGCCTTAACTCACACGGTTTGCTCTTTGACATTTTACATCAGATTTGCATTTTGTGTTCTCCTGGGCAAGTCAGCTGTCCACAAAACACACATATTCTTTAGGCACACGTCTCCCAACAATACATTACACAAATGCTCAGAAAAGCCTTTCTCTTAGAATTTCAACATACGTTGAAATTCAATGTGGTTTTCCCAAGCAAAAAAAAACATTCAGCGTGGTTTTCCCAAGCAAGTGAAGCCTGAGTTTTTTTATTGAAATGTGTTTTGTTTACTGTACACGTAATCAGTACCCACACTGGCCTACACAGCTGAACCATTCCCCACCAGGAAGCCTAGAACGTTACTCTCAATAACTAAGCAATGGAATAAGTGTTTATGCCCTGCCTTATGCATCTCATATCAGAGCTTTGGTGGCCAATTTCACCTGGGATGTGGCTGTTCTGTGGAGTAACATTACAAAATATGCAGAAAGACCGAACTCCTTGCCTCTTAAATGAATTGTTCACACTCTAATTTATTCATAGTATAATTTAATTAGCTCAAACTTACTGTGGCTTTTATCTGGGAATTACATGTGAATGTTTGGTAGTTTTACAGAGAGGAAACTATCACATAGCCTACACATGTGCCTGAACCTGCACCTTGGGACTGTCCCCAGACAAGCTGATGCCTTCAGAGGGTGACTAAAGGTGCCAGAGCTTGGAGCTGGACTGCAGATAATGCAAAACTTCCCAGATATCTGCTGGCAGCTCATCACAGTGGAGAGCAGGCAGTCTAGGAAGCTCCTGGAGTGTGTGGAAGGTAGCTCCCTGACACAGCTGGTAAGGGAGCTTGCCAGGGCAGTGCTCCTCCACTAGACCTGCTGCTTGCTGACAGAGAAGGGCAGGTGGGAGGTGTGGTGGTCAGTGGCTATCCTGGGCACAGCAACCACAAAATAATAATGTCTGATCCTTGGTGAAGTAAGAAAGGGGGATCACCAAAGCCTCTACCTTGGACTTCCAGAGCATCGACTTTGGTCTGCTCAGGACAATGGCTCACAGAGTGGGAAACAGCCCTTAAAAACAAAGGGATCCAGGAAGGTTGGACATACTTTTAAGAAGGAAATCTCAGAGGTCCAGGAGCAGGCCATTGCCATGTGCTGGAAGATGAGCTGGGGTGGAAGAAAACCACCTGACTGAATAGGGAACTTTTACTGAAACTCGGGAAAAAAAGAGTTTATGACCTTTGGAAGAAGGAGCAGGCAACTCAGGAAGTGCACAAGGATGTCATTAGGTTATGAAGAGTGAAAATAAGAAAGGCAAAAGCTCAGCTAGAACTTGATTTGGCCACTGCTGTGAAAGATAATAAGAAGTGGTTTTATAAATACATTAACAACATAAAAAGGGCCAAGGAAAATATCCATCTCTTACTGGCTGCAGAGGGGAACACTGTAACCAAAGATGAGGAGAAGACTGTAGTACTTGATGCCTTCTTTGCTTCAGTCTTCAACAGGAAGACCAGTGATCCTCAGGGTAACCAGTCCCCTGAGCCAGTAGTCAGGAACAGGGAGCAGAGCAGACCCCCTGCACTCCAAGAGGAAGTAGCTGGTGGACTGCTGAGCCATTTGGACCCTCACAAGTCTGTGGGACCAGATGGAATTCATCTGAGGGTAGCGAGGGAGCTGAAGAGCTTGCCAAGCCCCTCTCCACCATTTATCATGATCCCTGGCTAACTAGGGAGATCTCAGTGGGATAGAGGTTGGCCAGTGTGACTCAACTACAAGAAGGGTTGGAAGGGGGATCCAGGAAACTACAGGCCAGTCAGCTTGATCTCAGTGCTGGAGAAGGGTATGGAACATCTCGAGTGCCATCATGCAGCATGTACAGGACAACCAGGAGATCAGACCCAGCTAGCCTGGAGGTAGGGAAGACAGGTCCTACCTGACCAACCTCATCTCCTTTTATGACCAGCTGACCCACCCAGTGGATGAGGGAAAGGCTGTAACCTGACCTTCAGCAAAGCCTTTGAAACCATTTCCCAGGGCATTCTCCTGGAAAAGCTGGCAGCCCATGGCTTGGACAGGCACACTCCTCTCCAGGTTTAAAACTGGCTGAGTGGCCAGGTTCAGAGAATGGTGGTGAACAGCGCTGCATCATTTGGCATCCAGTCACTAATGGTGTCCCACAGGGATCAGTATCGAGCCAGCCCTGTTCAACATCTTCATTAATGATTTGAACAGGGGAATAGAATGCACCCTCAGAAAGGCTGTGGATGACACTAAGTTGTGTGGGAGTGTTGAGGCCCTCTACTTGAGGGCAGGAAGGATCTGCAGAGGGATCTGGACAAGCTGGATCAATGGGCTGAAGCCAATTTTATAAGGTTCGACAATCAACACTTCCATCCCTGGAGGCGTTTAAGAAATGACTGGACAAGGCCCTTAGTGCTATGGTTTAATTGGCATTGTGAAATACAAAGCTGTGTTTCATGTCAGGTACACACAGGAAACGTGTGTATTTGTGATTGTAATGTGTGTGGAAACCGACCATGGGACAGTTATAAAGATGAATTCTAATAATAACTGAGAAAAGTAAAGCATGGAAGAAGGCCTTTGAACCTATCTTTTGTTTGCAATTAACCTTTTTAAGTCTTAAGTTGATTTAGGAGCACTTGAATTAAAGAGTTAAGGATGTTGCTTTTTGATAGGAACTTTCTGTAGTTAACCCTTAAAGAGTTTTGCAATAATAGCCTTTTGAAGTATAATTTTAGAATATTGCTTGTAGTAAGGATCTTTGAAACTACAGCTTTAGAATATATAAAAAGGAAACATGCTTATCTCACGCCTTAAAAAAACAGTGAAAAGCAGCTTGAGAAAGGAAGATGAACATCAACTCAAGGATTAATAGTTTCGACCAAGGGAAGCTGGACATCACTGTTATGAGATTTATAATCCTTGCAATCAAAAGGTGGACCCACATCTGGAGAACTGGACCCCACCAGATGGGATACTTCTTCCTTCTTTCAGAAACTGGACCCCACCATCTGGGGATACTCCTTTCTGGGATACATCCTGAGAGAAACTAAATCACAATAGTGTATAGAATTGTGACCTAAAACTTGGGAATAGAAACTGCTGATGAGTAAAAATTGGGAATAGAAACTGCTGAGAAACTTATGGGTACCCCTATAAAAACCTGTAAGCCTCAACTATGGGGAGAAAAAACTTCCCCTACTGTACCCAGCGCTGTATTGCTCATACTTTACCATATTAATTAATAAATTGATTGCTGCTTGAATATTGGCCTAGTCAAGCTTCTCATTTATAACAGCATGGCAGTGTTCAGTCAGACATTGGATTCACAGATCACAGAAACCAGAAGGGACCACAAGGATCATCAAGTCCAGCTCTTAAGTAAATGGCCCATACAGGGATTGAAGCCACAACTTCAGTGTTATCAGCACCATGCTCTAACCAGCTGAGCTCCTCTCAGGATCAATGATCTGGAGGTATTTTCTAACCTTAACAATTCTATTATTCTGTGTGGTGGTATTTATATATTGAAAGACAACTGTAAGGTGTAGAAAATCTGAAGAGTTCCAGAATACTGAGTCAGATTCCCTTACAACCAAGTTTGTTCTGTTGAAACTGTGAAATTTCTACCCTCTGTAGTCTTCTTAGGAGCTGTATTCCCTGCCTGAGATTAGAAAGGGTGCCTACATGACAAAGGATTTTAAGTTCTCACAGCTTAAACTGATTGGGAGTCCTGGTGTCAGAGGCAGAGGTTAGTCCTGGTCTGTGCCTCCGCTTCCAACTGCCTTCTAACTGCATTGCCCTGCTTACATTAGACTGAAAAATAAACTTTTTTTTTTTTTTCTTTGCTGGCAATGGACCAGGGAGCAAAATTGGCATACTGCAAAGCTGAGCAATTATGACATTGCATGCAAAGAAGTCCAGAGCAATTACAAGTGAAAAGAGGTCTCCCCTTGCCCTTCCTTTTTGGAGATGCAGTCTTAGCTCAAATTTGTCTTTAAACCCCATGTAAGGTATCTGGCTGTACATTGTTGTAGTGAGAAAATTCAGTGCTGCATATGTGTCTCTGCTCTTCTTTTGTAGTAGAAACCACCTTTTTCTTTCTAGAGGGGATGCTTTGAGTTTTGATATTCTGTTCCTAGTCAGAACCAATTTACCTACTCAAAAATGAAAGTAGAACTAAACAAAGGGCCTTTTTTCCTTCCATACTGAATTCAGTTGAAAAAGATTTATAAGCTTGATCAATGTTTGAAAAATAACAATTGCTTTAATCTTTGCTGGAAAGCACGGCCGAGTGATTTGTTTTGTCTCACAGAGACAGGGCTGGCTAACAAGTGTTATGGAAGACATACAAATAATGTTATGAAACACAGAAGATTCTTGGTTTTAAAAAGCATATTGCCTTAAAACTGTTTGGGATTGTAAGTGGTAGGGTCCCAAACAGTGTATGCTGCTGTCTGAAAACAGCTTTCTTTCAATGGAAACAACACAAAGCAGCAAAAGCTGCTGAAAATCAGCATAAGGACTCTTGAGACTGACACGAGCAGAGCAACAACCACACAGAAAACCCTCAATACCCTCAATGCCACCCCTGTCTAGCTGGTCTGTTTGTTTCTCATGCATTTATGTCCTTAATATAGCCATACTGCTTCACATGCCTCAGTGCAACAACGATTACTCTCATCATTAGCTTTGAGCAAGGAGGGAAAAAGTACTTCTAATTACTAATTTTTGCTTTCCCTTCTCCCCCAGATTTGTTCAGCACAAAACAAAAAAAAAGTTCCAGTTGTTAACTCCAATTAAAATATTGTGAAACTCATGGTGCCTAAAACATTTAAAAATAATTTTTAAAAGTTAATTTCATGTTCATATATCAAAACTCTAACAAACATGTGATGGTAGTTGCCCCTCTCACTACAAGTCATACCAGTGCTGAGGTTCCAGTGTAGTTGCAAAAAGATTTTTTTCAGCCCACAACAGCTCTGTAACCGTGTCTCTGAAGCAAGGATAAGCTTATCAGTACCTTGAGGCACCCTATCTTTATTCTGAAGACAATGTGAAGCTCTGTTCCTGTGCAGCAGTTGAAACAAGCAGGAGCTGTGAGGTCAGTCAGCCGGGGCAGGAGGCACGGCGCTGCTCCCCGCCCCGCTGTCGCATGCTAACCATGGCTGCGGGGCACAGCGCCGGCTGCGCTCTGCTCTCTGCACAGGCTCTTCTGCAGCTCAAATGATAAGGGCATGTGAGCCTCAAGAAAAGCAGAAATTGCTGTTAGGTTGTGAATGGCTGAGGCACAAAGCACAATGCTGAATGCAGAATCCCAAAGGAATTTAGTTGAAAGGAAAATAAATCTCAGTAATAGGCTCAGGTTTAGAAAAGGAAGGGGGTTTTGTGTGATTTCTTTTCAGGAGAGATACTCAGATATTAAGGGGATGGGTGACTCAGAAATGCCACAGATGTTTACTATTCTACACTTTTATAAAGCCTCTCCTATAAAACATACCAAATAACTTCATGAGACTTAATGGATTGAATGTTTCAACATCCTTTGGGGTCAGATGATAGCAACATAATATTCACATTAAAGATAACATACAACACTTTCCCACAGACATAAAGCAAAACTAGAAACAGTAAGCAGTCTAAGCTTTTCATCACTGCACAGTTAATCTGGTTAGTTGGCACATGCTTAACATATGCCAAGTACCAGCATTCACATCAAAGACTAAGCCCATTTCTACATCCCTCTCTCCTTCTCTTTTTACACACAAAGCTTTATCCTGCAGCTCTCCATATGGAGAATATATTCTCTTCAGCCAGTGGTGTTTTCTGTACAGTGTAGGACCTTCCCCTGTCAGTGATGCCTGGGACCTGTCCTTTATAAGATGGGAAGTGCTAGAGACCTAGCAGCAACCTAACAATCCTTGCCACCAATATATTGCAAATGTGTTCTGGCACAAACCCATCCTACCAAAATCTGGAAAAAACTGTCATGTCCCTGGCTGACTTTGGATCAGAAGTTTTATCTGCATGGGTGGTGTAACTGCTGGGAAGGGGTACATGGGCCAATAAGTGAGTGTGCTTTCTCTCTTGTTGATGTAATTCTTTTGGCTTCCAAAATGTGGGGGAAAAAATTGCTTGGGAGCTATATGCAGAACAACTCCTATAGTACAGTAAAACATCCCTCTTCCCCTCAAGAAAACCAGGTTACCTTCCCAAAACCAAGCTCTTGCAAAAACCTCGCATTGGCTTCTTTCAATTAGACAAATACGAAAACAAACAAAAGCAGCTTCACTCAGATTTTCTACTCAATAGTTTCCAAACAAAATCAGCTGCATGGCATATGCCACCAAAACAATAGCTACCAGATTAGCAGATGGTATGTTGTGAATTAATTGTTGACACAAACCCCAGACATACCACTCAATCCTCTCCTGACACCTAAACTTATTTCCCTATTATTTTTCTCACCTCATTATATTTGCTCACAACATGAAAAAAAAAAATTTAGATATTCCATCTGGATTTAGACATGAAAAGTTAACCTGCAATTTGCTATTACTCTGCCACCTTTAAAAAAAAATAAAAAGGCAGTTTGACTACTGCAGAATAAAAACATGGAACAGGAAGCTGTGAGTCTGGATACCTATACATTTCACAGGATCATAGAATCATTAAGGTTGGAAATTATTTCTAAGATTATCAGGTCGCACTGTACACCTAGGTCACTGTTTCACAACTGCCACATCCACACGCCTTTTGAGCCATTCCTGGGCAGCTTGTTCCAATGCCAGACTATCTTTTCAGTGGAGAAATTTTCCCAGTGAAATCCAAACTTCCCCGGTGCAACATGAGACCATTTCCTCTTGTCTTGTCCGTTGTTACTTAGGAGAACTGATCAACCCTCACCTCACTACAACCTCCTTTCAGGCAGTTGTACAGTACGATAAGGTCCCCTCTGAGCCACCTCTCCTCCAGGCTGAAAACCCCCAGCTCCCTCAGCGTCTCCTCACAGGACTTGTGCTCCAAACCCTTCAGTGACTTTGTTGTCCTTCTCTGGACATGCTCCAGCACCTCAATGTCCTTCTTGTAGTGAGGGGGCCCAGAACTGGACCCAGCACTCGAGGTGTGGCCTCACCAGTGCCCAGCACAAGGGAACAATCACTGCCCTGGTCCTGCTGGTCACACTATTGCTGATCCAAGCCAGGATGCCACTGGTTTTCTTGGCCACTTGGGCACACTCCCAGCTTGTGTTCAGCCACTGCTGGCCAAGACTTCTGTTTGTTCCCTCCGGCCTCCCTGGCTGCAATAAGCAGACACTCCACCAAGTGCTCTCACTCACCCTCCAGGTACAGAGGAGTGTGAGCCAGGGCTGCTGAGTCCAGAGCTACATGTGCTAATCCAGCAGCTCACTGCTGCTAAAACTGCAATATTGTCCATGACATCTCAGTTCTGCCTGCCAGTTACCTAAGGGAGCACTGATCTGTGTCCCTCCCTACCCTACAGGTATTGTTTTTTCCAAAATTTCAATTTTCTCCCCTACTTTATAAGGTGGCTGAAACCGTCCGGTGGCATTGAAGGTAGAAAGGAAGGCACAAACAGTCAGAGGCAACCAGGCTTTGTTTCCTCTGGACTTCAAGCAATTTTATTAATTTTACTGTTTACAAATAAAAGGAAACAAAACATCATCATACAGCAGCATTTACGTAACCAGGAGTTTCTAGACACCCAACATCTTGGGTTTGGATCTACACAACAGAAGTTGGACACTTAAATCGTAGCATATTTTCCTGCTCAACCGACTGTACTCCAGATACTGTCTCCACATGAATCTTCTTCATTCCAGCACTTGGGATCAACCCATTCTAGGCTCCTCATTTACAAACAGAGATATGGAGCTTCTGGAGTGAGTCCAGTGGAAGGAAACAAAGATGATTTAGAGACTTGAGCATCTCTCTCTCACAAGGAAAGGCTGAGGGAGCAGGGCCTGTTCAGCTTTGAGACAATAACTAAAAGGGGGCCTCCACAGCGTCTGTCAGTACCTGCAGGGAGGCTGAGGACAGGATGAAGGCAGGACTAGCTGTGACCATGGCCAGGTGCTAGGAGCGGGCCCAGCAGTGAAGGGCCCGTCTGATCCAGCCAGCTCCTCTCCCCCATCTCCCACTTATTAGTTTGGAATGCTGCGTTGTCTTCTGTGCCCTTCACTTTAAAAAGCATATTGAGGTGCTGGAGTGTGGCCAGCAAACAGCAAGAAGGCTCTTGAAAGGACCAGAAAACATGTCTTATGAGGAACAGCCGAGGGAGCTGGGGTTGTTTATTCTCAAGAAGAGGAGCCTGAGGGGGCCTTTATCCCTCTCCACAACTCCCTGGAAGGTTTTTGGGGCCGGTCTCTTCTGCCGTGCCTGCAGTGACTGGACTAGAGGGAACGGCCTTGAACTGAGAGAGAGGACGTTTAGATTAGACATTAGAAAAATATTTTTCACTGTTAGGGTGGTCAGGCGTTGAAGTATTTCCCTGGGAAGCGGTGGAGTCACTATCCCTGCAGGGGTTCAAGAGGCATCTGGATCTAGCGCTGGGTGATTTAGTGCTTATGGGTTACAGTGGTAGTGTCGGGTTGTACTGGATGACCTAAAAGGTCTCTTCCAGCCTTGATGGTTCTATGGCTTAGGCAAACAGCTCCACAGCCCCCAACAAACAAAACGCACTCCACCCGCCGCCACACGGGCGAGGGGAGAGGAGGGGCGGGAAGGGACCCGCGCCGCCGGCCTCCGCCCGTGAGGGGGCGCCAGCGCGCAGGCGCAGCCCCGCCCCGCGGGGAGGTGCCGCTGGCTGGGAGCGGTGAGTGTGGGGGGGGGGCTGTGGCGGGGTGGCGCGCGCGGCGGTAGTGTCCCCCTCCCCCCCCGCCGCGCTGTTCCGTGAGGCGGTGGAACGGGGGGGGAGATCCCCGGTGTCCCGGGAGTTCCCACTGGGCTCTTCCAAACTGGGACAAACTGCCCCCTTCGTCCCGGTGGCGGCGCCAGGAGCCCCTGGCCGACCGGAATGGGGTTGTGCGACTGCCCTTGCGCTGCCCTTCCCTTCCCAGGGGATCCCCAGCACCCGTGTCTCCCCTGCCCCTCAGTAATCAGGGGTAGCCGAGGGCGTGTTTTTCCACCTTTGCTCAGGTGGTCATAGTATGGTTTGGGTTGGAAAAAAAATCATCTTTGGGTTAAAAATCATCTTGTTCCAACGCCCCTGCCAGAGACACGGATACCTTTCAGAAGACCAGGGTGCTCATAAGCCCCATCCAGCCTGGCCTTGAACGCTTGCAGGGATGGGACATCCACAGCTTCTCTGGGCAACCTGTTCCAGTGCCTCAGAATAAGGAATTTCTTGCATATGCTAAGTAGCTGAAAGTTCCCCTCTTTCATTTTGAACTCAAGGCATTTGCCCAGTGAGTGCAAAAGTTAGACCTGAATGCTGGGCCTGCTGGGGTGGGTGGCTAAAGTGACTGCACTACAGTGGTGCTTGGGCTGGCCTGTCATGTCGAAGGTTTTTTGTAGAAGATTTTTTCCTACTATTGTCTTTTTAGCCAGTGGTCTGAAGACTGATGCTGTTTGGTCCACAGGTAGCTAAAGCATTAGCCAAAGGCAAGTGAAAAACCCTAAGCCCATTATCAGGAGATTTAGATTTGCTGTATGAAGATGTGAATCTCCTAAAGTTAATGTCAGGATGCACAAAATTAAGAAGATCACAAATCAGTGTGTGCAAGCTGGGAATGTTAGGTGACACTGGAGGTGATCAGTAATATTTACACTAGCTAAAATTGATGCTGTAAGACAAAATGAGTGTGAATTTGCATTCAGTGAATGCAGCTCTTCCAGTTTTTTTACAGAAATTACACCTGTTTTTCATTCTACTTCTAGGAAGTATTCAACATTAAGCAACATGTCTTCCACCAAACCTCCAAATGAAAATGAAACATCCAAAGAGAGAAAACCAGGACTGAGGAGTGTTCAAACAACTATGCTTTTCAGAGCTGTGAACCCAGAGCTTTTCATTAAACCTGTAAGACAGTCATTCTGAGAGAAACTAAATATGCTTGAAGAGATACAGTTGCTTTAAAGTGATCATTACAATTCTCTGGGCATTATATAACTATCTCTTGTTATGCAAACCACTCAGAAATGTAACTAAAAATATTTTTACTTTTTTCCACTCTTGACTGTGGAGAGTGCAGAACATTACAATGCTTATTGTCTGATTCTTTTGTACCTAGCCAAGTTGCTTTCAGAAAGACCTGTTTAGAGGTATATTACCCATGTAATTTGACAGGTTAAATAATATTATTATTAAGTAATAAGAACATCAGGAGTTGTTTTTAATATTTAAAAGGGAACAAATCATAGAATGCAAACTTTCTTGGTATGAAGTGAATTGATTTTTGGTAGCTTTTCAATATTTTGGATTTTCCTTTTTCTTGCTTTTATAATTAAGTTTATGATACTTGGGTTTTATTTGCATTTGCAGAACCCAGAAATGAATGAAATTTTGAGTTTATAATAAGTATAGATTTAATAAAAGTAGATTTTTTGATAAGAATACAAAGTGTGGTTTAGAGGATTGTAATCAAGCAGGACCAGAGTGCATTGTCCCAGTAGTATATCCAGATGAATTCTGTTAAAAATTTGTAGTGGAGACCTTCAGAAATTGGTTTTGTCTGGTTAATTTATACTCAATCAGCATTTCCAACCAGCAAAATAGAGAGTACTGGGCAATGTGCTGTTCTGTCTCCAGAAAGAATCTTCTTTTTCAAAGGGAATTCCTGTTGCTGTCAGAAAATTCAGTCTGCAAGAAGGCAGTGATGATTTTTTGCAGATGTCACAATAGTTTACCATTCAGTTTCTAAGCTGAGATAGGCGAATGTAATGTTTGAGTTTAATGAAAAATGTTTTGACTAAAAACATTTACCACATTTTTTTCTTGTCAGAACAAACCTGTGATGGCGTTTGGACTGATAGCAATTAGCCTCTGTGTGGCCTACCTTGGTTATTTGCATGCAACAACAGAGAATAAAAAGGACCTCTATGAAGCAATCGACAGTGAGGGGTCCAGATACATGAGGAGGAAAACTTCCAAGTGGGACTGAGAATGTAAGAAAGGAAATCAGTAAATCACTCTCCGAACTTTTCCAGGCAACTACTGGTTTTTTCTCTTTCCCTTGAAATAATGGAGAAAAGTCTCGCTTGCTATTTAATCCAGTCCAATCCTTTATAAAATGCTATGCCTGTACAAATAAACTGCAGTAAAGATACATCTGAAAATAAAAGTGATTTTAATAATTGCCCTCTATGATCTCCACAGAGATCTTTGTCAGAAGATATGAAATCACTTTGGACCTCCACTCAGTGCTGGTAAATGCCTTATGATGCCGAATTTTGCCCCAAATGCGATAATAAGCTGCCCAGAGACTGGATTTGAGGTCTATAGGCAGGAGGTATTTATTGGCAACGCGTTGGAGAAATCGCTAAATGGATTTCTGAATTATGTACAGCAAAAGCAGGTTTTTATACAATTTTGAAGAAGGATTACATCATTATTACATGCATATTCATAGGTAGGCAGGAGTACAGTCGGAGTCTTCCAGGAATTCTTGGTCTTCCTTAGTTAAATTTTAAGCTTTTCCTAATTTGGGCAGTTTCCTGTTATTCTTGGCATGTCTTTCCATGGCTTGGCAGAAGTTACTGTTGTAGTTGGCTTGATTCTAACGGCTTGGCAGGTCACTTTAACTTATTGGCTTCCATTTCTGCTTTTCTCTTCAAATATTCTAATTCCAATGTTTCCTCTTCAAATATTCTAATTCCAAAGTTTCTTCTGTGAGTGTTTTTTTTGGTTAACTTATCTAGATATCTGATCAAAGTTAGGGCTCCCTAACAGTGTATTTTAGGCTATTTCAAAGTTCTTCCTAATAGTGTATTTTAGGTTATTTATTAACTTCTGCGATTCCCTTGATATACTTTTAAGTGTCTTTTAATTCTTTTATTTCTCAAAAACTATTGTTCAATATAATAAATGGCTTCACTTAGAAACTGACATGATAGTTCAGCTTTCTCTTTGCTTTGATTAAATGAAGTCAGGGGTTTATCTTTTTTTTTTTTTTAATAGAATGAATAATGTATTGTCTTTGAGAAGAAAAGTAGATATCTTGTTGATAACAGTGGTGCAAGTAAACTAATTTTAAGGCAAGGAAGATCGGATAAAACAATTGGTCAACAGTTTTATTTCATAAAGGAAACTGTAAAATACTGGCCAAAATAATCCTTGGATGCTTAATCTACTCTTCCTTACAAATAAAAGAAGGTAAATATCAGTAGCCAAATAGAGAAAAAGTGAAACAAGTACTTCTGTTAAGAGAAAGGTAGGAGGAACTCAGCCGTTATCTTTCCTGTTTCACACCATATGACAGATCAGTGCTCATGCTGGCTTCAGCCTGCCAGTTCATAGCTTTAGCTCCAGCTTGGCCAGAGTTTGTCTAATATTCTTGACTAGTCAGCAGGACTGGTTTTATTTCAACTGCATTCAAAAATTTCATTTCTCTATATTGCAAAGTACATTATATGATGTTAATTTATTGCAGGTTACTGAACTCAAAATAAGGAATGGAAAGTCTAAAATCCCTAGGTACTTCTGTGAGTGTGGCTGGAGGATGGGTGGGCATTGTGGCGTTTCCTAGCACATGTGGTGGTCCCTTGTGAGCCTTTGAGCAAACTGTACAGGCAGGTGTCTTCCTGTTCCAGCACTGAGTCCTTCTCTCATGAGCTTCCCAGCTGCTTCTGGGTGCCTGACACTGTCTCCTAGACAGTGTCCCATTAACCAGACTCCAGAACATGTGGTGAGAGGACACATTCCAGGCTCTGACCTCTTTCTCCCATGGACCCTTACTGATTTTATGTTGCAGTTTTCCATTCAGTTTCTTGTATTTACAGACCCAACAAGGGCTCCCAGGGAACTGAGAGACCTCTTTGTTGACCCTCTTCCAACCAAGGTGGCTTCTGTCAGGCCAGAGAAGGAACATGCAGGAACTCCTGCTTTACTATTCTGGGAGCTGCTTTGGGTTTTATCAAAAGATTTTGGTACTGAAGATAAAAAAGGTGACTGGCTGCCTTGAGGGACAGCAGTTGCACCATGGGATTTTCCTGTATCTCCCTCTAAGTCCTTCACTTTGAATCTGTGAGTTTATTCCTGTTCTTGTTTTATAGTTAACTGTATCTTAAATTCAGGGGGGCTTTGGTTAAAGTGCCTCCTTCCTGAGAAGGGCAGTGAGGTCTACCTATAATGAAGCTTCTTTTTTTTTTAAAGGGGCGTTTTTACAGCCTTTAAAAGCAGATTCCTCTCTGGGAGCCTGGAGCCTGCTGCCCTACAACAGCAAGGTTCCTGGTTTTGTTCCTGTTTTGGTTGCTAAGTTTGCAGGTGAGGAAACTACTTGCCTTTTGATTGGTGAAGGAATTTCCCGGTGAAATGATCAAATATTCAGGACTCTCACATGCTGTGCATATCCTGCAGAATGTTTTTTTTTATGTTTATGAAGGATCTTTAGAATAAATCTGTTCTTTTAAAAATGGTTGCACAGGATTTTAGCTCTTTTCAGTTCATTAAAATGCACAGGTCTCATATGTTTGCATGAATTTGACTAAATTATTCCCAAATCAGTGCTACAAGTAAGTATTTTTACCTGTTTTTCTATAGGCTTCTAGAATACATGCTTTGATCCTCTGCAGATGTCTGCAGATGAATTGAAACCCCATTCTCTTATTTGAGAATAATGCAAGATTTGTGTTCTCAAGATTTTCAGTTATGTTTTTGTGAAGTGAATATAGAGTTACTGGGGAAAAGAAAGTGGGACTGGAGGCATAAAAGATAATAGACTGACCTGGACAGGGTGTAGGCATGTACATGCCAGTGACACTTCCTACAGAAGCTGAGATAGGGCCTCTTGAATGTTGGCTGGACTCAAGTTGACCATGTTACTTTAGAACTGCGAGGTTGAAGAAAGAATGGATATTTGAGTTTGTCCTATTATTTCTTTGGCAGCTGCTGTAGAGATAACTCTTAATGATACGCAATTTATATATAAAAAAGAGATAAAGCAGTGCCAATACAGAGAGGTATGTGGTAGGTTAATGAATGTTACAGTATCAACACAGGCATTTGCTGGTTTAAGTTCCTGATTTTTATCATAAGAACAATGTGTGTATAGGGATTAAAGAGAAAAAAACCCCACCCAAACAAAACTGCTTTGATACCAAAATTTGTTTGCTCAGCTCTGAAAGCGTGACACTCCTTATGCATCTGGAGTGCACACAGCACAAGTATAGTTTCTTTTGTTCTGTGTTTTTCAATTTCAGTCTTCAGTACAGTGATAATTATCTATAAGCGATGATAACTGGCTTGACAAAAACTGTGAGTCAAAATTATTTCCTGGGCAGAGGCTCTTTGAGGTTTTTGCCAGTTCCGTACTGTCTGTGCTGACTTTCACATCTTTTTCCAAGAACAGCAACAAAATGCTATGATTAAAATATCCAAAACTGTAGCTGTTGTACTGTTCCTAAGATCTCCTTAGACTGTGTGGTGTGAATGGGACTTGTTGGCATTCAACAAAAAAAGCAATTAAACAATTAAAGGGCCAAAGCCTACTGTGATGCTGTTTAACTATTACCAGGGAAAGTTAGTTCTTTGTGGGTGAAACCAGCCCTTGCCCAGTAACAGTTGCTGCACAGGAAGCTGCATTCAGGCTGGAAAGCCTGAATTCATGAAACCCTCCCTTATCATCTGTCTCCTGGCTGTTACTGAATTGTCAGCATGTTTAAATCCTAATTGGAAAGCAAATGTTTCAGTAACTTGGTAAACAATTGCCAGTGATTTTTCTCCTTTTACCAGCTTGCGTGTTTTCTGTAGCAACAGTAAGAGTTTGGCCTGCAAATGAGATCTGTCAGGAGTAGAGTTCTGACACTCTAGTAACTATTACAGAATGACACTGGAACATCACAATGATTAGAAGTTCTGATCTGGATTCCTTTGTTGTGCTGTGTGTTCAAAAAGGGTACCCACCACTACCTCCCAGTGCTGCTTTTGATCAGATTCAGGAGTATAGGCCTTCCAGAACACAGCATTAAACTCATTGTAAGGTACTGGGAAAGTTCATTTCTGAAATTCCTTTCTTTTATTGCAATCTGAGATTTAGGAAAACCCAAAGTCCTCTTGCTTCTATGTGTTCTGGCCAGTCATTAATGCATTTACATCTTAGTAAGAAAGAACTGCTGCATATTAGTAACTCCAGTATATTCAGGGAGGAAAAAGGTCAGCTGTTCTGCAGTGTATGAAACATTCTGAATTGGGCATAATGAAGCATGAAAGGCAGAGGAGCTGCAAGACCATTAGCAAATGTTTTCTGAAGCTCAAGTACTTAGGTAAGAGCTATGTTTGATTTAACATTTGCACAGATCATCCCATCATCCTTCAACAGGACATAGCTGGGATATTTAATCCTGAATCTCACCTTCTTACACCTGATTCTGGCTCCTGACCTTAGACTGAAGCTCTGTACAGTCTCTTGAGGTTTGATTTTTTTCATGTCATACCACAACGATAACCTCAGTGATGAAGGGCTCATGGTAGCATTCATATGTTTGAGGATCTAGGAAGAATCTGAAGTATGTGCTGTGTCTGACTGTCTTAGAAGTTTCTGATCAGCAGTGTAAAGTTTTGCAGAAATTACATTATGCATGTTTTTTTAATGTGTGCTGTGAAGAGGAGTGTTTGGTTTTTGATTTAAACAATATCAAGAGTTTATCAATGTCCTGAGAGCCCTGGCAGCGGGGTGAGTGTCATGCCTGCCTGGAGGCATGAGGCTTCAGCCTTGCATTGACATGCACAATGTGAAACATACCCAGAAGACCAGAGGCCTTCTGTTTTTCAATTATTTTCTCTTCACTGCTTGATAAAATGGACAGGGGAAGAGCTGTGTCATCAAGGCACAACATGCTTTCATTTCTGTGGAAATAGCCAGCATGACAGAACTGAGTGCTTGACAGCAAGATTGTAATTCTGAATAATAATAAATAAAAAAGTTTAGTTTGGATTTTTTTGGGTTTTTCTTAATGCTTGCCATAGCCAGGACCTTTATTCACCTGAGATTTGAACTCTAGTGCCAGAAGAAGTACTTAGCCTGAAAAACGACTGGCTTTGTGCTTGATGAGATGTGAGCTTGAGCTGGCTGGATTTTTAATTCACTTTTGAACATTTCACTACCTTTTTTTATTGCATGAAGTTTATGGACTTTATTGTAAGTTCATTGTCAGGCCTTGTTTCATTATGAGGTACATTTCCTAAGGGCAATAAAGTACAGGCTTAACTTTAAATCTGTCCTGAAGGTTTGTGTCCAAAGCTAGTCAAGTGTATAACAGATTGGCTGACTCTGGACCCTAAGTGAGGAGAAGGAAAACTGCCAACATATGTATATTCCTAAATGAAGCATGCCAGCTGTAGGTTTATGTTTCTCTATATGCTTGACTCATGCTTTATATGGCTTTTTGGATATCTGAGAAAAGACTGAAATACACAAAGAGATCCTTCTGGATCTGAGCCTTCCTGCTTTCTGCACCACTTCAGGGGCTTTTCACTGCCGGAGCACCCGAGCGCTCCTCAGGCAGGCGTTACTCGGCGCGTCTGACACCTGCCATCCGTAGTCTTGCAGCCTCCCACCAGATGACAAACGGCTCACAGAGAATTGCTGGAGTGTTTTGCTTTGGAATTTTATTTTATACAGGTTTCTAAATAGCTGTCTGTTTATACTGCAGGCAGTCAGAGCAATGCACTTGGCACCTCAAGAGGAAAAGCAGGGAGGTTTATAGTGGTCTTAAGTTTTCAACAGAGTTCATTCCATTTAATGGAGCTGTTTTCCAAGGGAGCTCTCTCTCTTGCTGTCATAATATCTGCTGATAGTAGCTGGCAGAATCTTAGTTCCTCGTGTTTAACCATTCAGTTATTTGGGATAAGAGTATTACATATTTTCATAGACCTGAGTGCTCAGGATTTGAATGCGTACCATTTGCCCTGATAATATTGGCTCCAGGGACTAAGGGCTGGGGAGAATTCCCAGGTGGAGAATTCTATAGCTGAAACAAAATAAGAGACAGATATAACTGAAGTAATTGCATGTTTTATATTTGTTGGCATTTGTTTCTTGCAGTTCATCTTAAAAGGTGTGTCAACCTTAGTGAGCTAAGTGCTAACTAACAGCTGGTAGTGGAAAATTTATTCATCATCTGTCTAAGCAAATACATCAGTGCATGAGTGATTGAAGTGGGGTTTTAAGTGTAGGATAGTTCAAAGTCCATCACTCTACCAAACTAAGAAGTGAGGACAGTGAAGTCACTGCTTTCTTGTGGAACAGTTTAATTCATATAAAATACTTCAAACAGATATTTGGCACACTCTGGCACTATTTCTGACTGACATGTCTGTAAAGCCTTACCTCTCTGAATTATGGAAGCTCTGTAGATAACTGATGTTCCATGTTTCATTTCCTTCTTACATCCATGCTGAAAAAATCCAAACTTCATGTTCACAGTTGTCTAATTAAATGCATTAACTGCACAGAACACACTGTTTGCATGCATGTATCTCTGTGTGTTAGGCAACATAAGGGGTAATTCTGCAAGCTGTGTGTTAGAAAACCAAGATAATATTGAAGTGTTTCAACTTTCCTTGAACAAACAGTTGAACAGGTTCTCTTATACTGATATCTAAGTAGATTTGTTAGTTCTTCTCTACTAGGGAGGGCATAATATAATCATCATTCTGCAGTGCCTTACTGATCACATGGAAGGAAGAAGTCACCCTGTCTTAAAGGGTTTAAAAAAGCCCACATTTTTTTCTGAGATACAGTGGCAGGGACTGATACAAACCATGGGTGCTACAGGAATAGGTGTTGTCTGTGGTGGACCTTAGTCCTGGGCACCTCATTCATCCAGACAAGACTGAGGGTCCTGGTGAGTGCACATCCCAGGCCGTTCTTGATCTACAGCCTTTGGAGGCATATTTGGAGACAGGCATCAGGAGCTTCAGATCTGGCCAGCTGTGTCTGTACATATCCATGCTGCCGGCATACTCTCCTCGGGGATGGACTTACTCAGCAGTGTATGCACAGCTCATACAGCTCATAACAGCCTGTCAGACCCTGGCATTGCTTCTCATTGCCTCTTGGCAAGGGAAAAACATTTGGTTTACTGCCTTCAAGTGTTAAGTTGAAGGTGTGTTTGTTCCACTTAGAAACAGCATGTCCTCTTAAGTCTATGTGCTTGGTTTTGGAGAGATGAAAGAAGCCACAGCTTGGCCTAAATGAGTAGCTTGGTAATGTAGGTAAACGGACAAGATAGCAAGCAGCAGGATTGCAATGGCATCTGGAGGGCTATTTATCATGGACACTATTTGGTATTTCAAGGAAATATTTTAGCAAGTAAAGTAACTAAGTGCAATTTAAGAGATTTTTTTTCCCTTGTAGTTGTACTCACTGCACAATATTAATTATGATTGACTGGCATGTTAAAAAAAAAAGGCCATTTCATATTCTGTAGATTTCTGTATGCCAGGTACTGTGAGTAAATGAGCTAAAACAAATTGTGGGCTCAGACATACAATCAAGCTTTCCATTGCATGAAGCAGAGACAGCATATGTTTGTTGGCTTGATTTTGTTCCTGTTTGAGAAGTATTGCAGCATAAGAAGTAACACTACCCTTGTTACTTGCAACTCTGATTCTGAGGGAGAATCAGAATCTTTATGACTGTTATATCTGAATGATGCAAATAAAGAATCTTTCAGATAACATCTGGACGCTCAAGTGCCAGTGATGGCACATATTGACAGCAGAGTGCATGAGACAAAGCCTAGAATGGGGAGCTGTAATGCTGCAGTGAATAATACAGAAAGCAGGATTTCTCTATTAGTCATTCAGGAGATGTCTGATAATTGCCAGAAAATACCACAGTCTTAGGAACAGTCAGACTTTCTCTCTAAGGCACTGTTATGGAAGACTGAAAAGTGGGTTGTCTAATTACTGTAGCTGAGCAGCTGAACTAGTAGAGAGCTGTGGAGTATGGCTGAGAAGTAGCTAATTAATAAAATAGAGACATCTTGCTCGTTAATCCCTCAAAGGTCTGCAGAAGAGCTCTGTGACATCTTAAAAGGAAGATATGCAGATTGTGAAACCTTTGAATGCCTCACATGGAGAAATGAAGTGTGAAAGGAACTAATGAGGCTGGTAGCATTTGGAGTGTGAGTGCACACTGTCTGTGCATGTGAGGCAATTAAGGAGCCGCAGTGCCTGATGGGCACCAGAGCGCAGAATGAATGCACCGTGGCTGTGCTTGGGTGGAGGGGTGGCCACACTGAGAGAAACCCAGCCATTGGGACTGGAGTTACTGGTGTGATTTCCTTCTCTGGGCTTAATTAACAGAAGTGCAGCATTCCATTTGCTGCTACTTACTTTCCATATGGAGGAAAACAAAGTGAGTGACCGATCGCAGCTAGTGTCTGGTGGGAGATGCAGGTATTGGAACAGCTGGCATTAATAGTGGCTAGTAGGTACAATACATGGGTGTTCTGGGGATATCTAGGCAGGGTTCTGCCTGGGCATGTGTCAGCAGTGACCAGAGAGAAAGACAAATCCTAGAAGGACTAGAAGGAGCCAATAACAATGATGGCAACATCCTCAGAAGTGAGAAAACCTGTGCTCCCTTCATTGCAGTTTACTGGGACTAGCAATCAACTAGCTGTCTTTGGGTCTGTGTGCAAACCAAGAGTAAGGTAAACAGCCTGACTAACAACAGCTAGTAATGCAACTCCAAGCCTCATTCCTATTGCTGCGTCTTGCCTTTCTTTTGTATACTTGGACTTTTCCACTGTGTAGCTGCAGTCTGCTGTTGCTTTTCCTAAAACTTGAGTGACTAGGGAAAAATCCTACTCATCAAGGTGTCTGAGCACCATATTTTTCCATTATTTTTCTTGTAAGATTACATTATTCCTTCTTCAAGTCAGCTTTCCAAAAGGCACAGGCACTTCCAATGTGTTTATTCAAAAATTTAATCCACAGTATAAACAGAATATTGCTGGCTATTCCACTTCATTCTGTTTTCCTTTGTGGCTTCTTGGCAACTTAAACTGTTGATGTCAGATTAATTGCAGAGCTCTGGGTGCTATATCTGCTCGTGATAATAGCTGCAGTCCCTTCCCTGTGTTGCCTGTGGTATCCCACAATGATACCTGGGGTTTTGGGATTTTTTACCTGATGTGCTGCACATTACAGGAGTTAGATTTCAGAAAAAGAGTAATTTAACTTTGAGTCTAGCCAAGTACTGCAAGTAATAGGTTTTGTAAAAGAGTAGTTTAACTCTGAGGCTGGAATCTGACCCCCTTTGACTCTATACCTAAGGTGTTAACCATCTTTGATGTGTTTCTGATAGTCCCTCTTTAGTATGAGTTTTATAATCCTGATTTATAGCCAGTTCTGATTTTCAATGTGGATTTAAAAGTCAGGGATCTGGACCTTCAGCCTTAAACTTCACCTTGAACGATGTTATCATTTCATTATATTGATAGGAATCTGATGCTGAGACACTTAGCTATTCTAGTGAGCACCTTAAGTACTTCTGTCACATTCCCATTAAAATACTAAGTATGTCTGTCTGCCAAATACGCTTATTTCTGGGTCAGCTGACTAGATGATTCCATCCTGTTTTCTGCTCTCCTGCTTCTACCTGGACAGCATCACCATTCATATTTAGTGACCTTTCAGGTGTTGTATCTAATTTCTCTGTTACAAAGGACATTTCTAGTATCAGTAATGATCTCAACTTGAATGTATCTTTCCTATATTTTGAGGAAAGTGGTTTTCTGTGTACTGTTGTATTATAAACACATTCTTCATATACAGGAATGAAATTTAGGGACTTTTGAAAAAGGTCATTGAAATAAGAGGAGATTAATTCTTAGGCTACCTGAACTAGAATATTTAAATGCTTTAAATCTTTAGAGCTGTCATGAGAAAATTACTGAGGAGTTGGCTCTCAAAATAATGTTCAGTGCGATACACATTCTCTTACATTTCCTGTCTGACTTGATATCTGATCTACCTAAGCTGTTGTATACAGACATAGCTTTAAGTAACCTTGGAAATTGTCTCTTGAAGCTCCCAACCTCTTCCTCTAAGGCTTAACATCTTCCTTCTGAACACCAAATGCTTGCACTTTTTGGCTTGTGTCTTTCTTACTGTCCACAGGTTGGAGGAATTGAGATGCCAACACCTGTTGAGTAAGCTAGCTAGAAGGCCTCCCTAACCATAAATTCTACATTCAAAGCATAATTCTGGGGCACTCAAGAGCTTTTCAATAAACCATGAATTCAAACAGAAGTGTTCTTGATCTTGTAAGCAGTGGTTATGTGAGTCACTGCTGTGCTTGTGTCCCATTGCCTTTGACTTGACTTCTAGCCCAGATGTGGTGACAACATCACGACAGGTATGTTCCTTTGTCCTCTGTGTCACTGCAGTGAATCCTGGTCAGACTACCTGGCATAAGCATGTTCTTGCTTATGAATCCATGGCTATGAGAATGTGAGTGAATCCTATTTAGTCTAAAATCAAAATTGCCTGTAAATGTAATACACAAGAGCCCTTTGTGTTTGAGGAAGAAGGTGTAACACTGGAAAGGTACTGCAAAGGGAGATAGTAATGCTTCTCTGAGCCTTTTCATTAGTTTGTTAAGTAGAACCAACACAGAAGGTTTTGGGCAACTGCACTCTCAAAGCTCATGTTCTCACAATTCTCGTTTAGCTACATAAAAGTAGAGCACATTTTCTTTTGGGCACTGGCTCACAATATTTCAGGCACTTTATAACCAAGGCTGTAGTAAAGTTTTTATAGTAACACCTTAGATAACGAGTTACAAATTAAATATTTATACAACTTACCTCGTACTTCAGCAGAAAAAGTATGAAAAATCCATAGCAGAAACTTATGGAGGCTCTTGTGAAGCTGTAGTAGGAGCTGCCATGGTTGAACATGCATACCAGTCATCTAAAGATGGGCAATCCTGTATAGTAGAGGAAATGTAATGTATTTGAATATCTGTATAGAGGCTTTGCCCCAGAGGTCCCTAGTTGCCCTTGATGGGCTGCAGCTGTGATGTCCTTAATTGGGCTGCAGCTGTGACCAATGAAGATAACTGGCATAAAAGGGGGTGGGCTCACCAGTCAGGGAGAGTCTTGGAGGAGTCCTGACCTGAGTGAGAATAGCATGCAGAAGAAGGAGTTAGTGAAGATCAGCAGCCATGAGAATACACTGAAGAGGTATGGACTTTAGAAGTCTGATAAGAACAGTATGGGACTCTAGAAAAATAATAGAACAACAGTCCTGGGGAAAAAAAAATGTAGCCTATGGCTCTTAAGAAGAAGACCTTTATGAAGAGTTGCTGTCAAACGCTACATAAGGTGTCATAAAATATGTGAGGGCTGCAAACTTGCTAATCCCAAAGAGCCACGGTGCATGTGTCTCAGATATGTCAAAGCATAAACTAAAACCTGAAATATTTCTAGCACTGGCAAGACTGGTATAAAAATAAATGTCTGCTGGGTCAGCACTGGAGCTCAAGTGTCACTTTTCCTCAAGGTACTCGCTCTAGGGCTGCAAGGCAGCACTAAAGAGGATCCTTTAGGAGTAACTCTTAGTACAGCCTGTCCCCCTTTGTACAAAAGCCAAGTTTTTTTATTAGAACTGGAAAACTATTCTGGATTTGGAGCTACATGTTGAAAACAGACTAAGCTCCTTCACTTTCTGAATCAGATATTAAAAGTACCCTCACCTTGCTAAAAAGACATTAGCATTACTCTCAAGTAACACCACATTTTCACATAATGAATTCCATTTTAAGAGGGGAGAGTTGTGAGTCCAGTCAACACATATATTTGTAGATCTTTTTTATAAAACAGGATCTTTGCTCTTGATTCAATAGAGAACAAGGTAAATGCTTGTTGGCATGTTTAATGCATTATCATTAGTCATGGGGGGAATATAGAGGAGAAATCGGCTACTGCTGTAATGTCTGTGTTAAACTTCTCCTAAACTCTCGTATCTGTGAGATTGACTGTTTCATGGTGTGTGTGTTTGTGTGTGTGTTAAAATTCTTTCCCCGCTAGAAATTAAAAGTCACATTAGTGGTCACTTTTGAATAATAATTTGGATGAGCTTAGGTTAAAGTTAACTGCCTGAGGTGTGTTTCTTTTTACAGGGCAACTGCTGAATTCAACAACAGAAAAAACACCCCAAACCTGTAAATGTGTTTTTCTTCTGACTTTAATCCATATTTATACATTGCATCCTTGTGCTATTGAAAAAACAGAAAGCAAAGACAACTGGTGCCATCACTGTGATGAGGAAGAGGAGCCAGCTCAAAGAAATGAAAAATCTCCCCATCTCTTAATGTGTTTAATCAATATCAGAAGATAGCTGTGAAATTATTATTCTTATAACCAGCTTGTGTTAGTTTCCCATTTATATTTAGATACTGATTAAGTACAAATGGTAATTTGTCTATGGGTAGTTGAGAAAGCAAACTGATTAACATTCAAGAATATAGGTATATATTCAATAATATCCATCTCTTGGTTATTAAACATATGGTTTCTATAGAAGGCTTGCTGACCTCTCCTGGATAAGACTCCTAAATGGTTTGGAATGCTGTATTTGTTAATGAGAGAAATCTGATCTCCATCACAAGCTGGACTGATCATTTCATCTGTTACAAACTACATTAAATGAAAATGATTGCTGTAGTCAAGAGCAGAAAATTCCCATTCCATCTCACAAACCATGTGAAAGAAACTGTGTTTCAAAGCATGATTCAGAGAAGGCTGTAATACTGAGTTCAGCTCAATAAGCTGAGCTTTGTAAGCGAAAGCTTAGAATTACTAACTTTGCTGCCAAGGGTAAGTTCTTATTCTTTTAATTCTGCTGCCAAAAAGGGCTCTATTGACAGGTACTGGAGAGTTCCTGGGTGACTTTTCTGGAAGCCTTGCAATGTTACAGAAACCACCAGCCACCCAGTCTGCTGCATATGGGACATGAACTGTAATTCCCTGACATTATTGCTGGTCAATTAGAGGTGCACCCCTGGGACTGAGGCCTTGATCTGTGTCTCTGCTGTGCAAGCTGACACATGCTCTTGCAGGCTTGCCAATTCTGCACTGAGCTCTGCAGAGACCATCCTCTTCAGGGCTTTCACCAGTGACAATGGGGAGTTGGATTCCTTTCATAGTATGATGTGGGACCACTATGATCTTGCCAGAGGATTCCTGGGAAGCTGCCAAAAAGACAGCAAAACTTTCTTTTTTTCCATTCAGAAGGAAAATATCCTGGGATTCTCTACACACACCACCCTAGCAGAGGTCTTTTCAGTATGTGCCCTCAATCTTTTTAACTTTAAATCCAAGGTTAAGGTGTTAGAATGTACATGGTTCAAAGATCCTCCTGAACAAAAAGCTTCTAATACTGTAAAAGCCTGAAAGCCTCAGTTTCATCTGTTCCTGTGCTTGGTTCTATCTAAGCAGCAATATGTTGAGTGACTTGGAGTGGGTCTTGAAAGTCTGGCGGTGTAAAAGGACATACATGGTATTGAAAGACTTCTTGAAAGAACTGAGCTCATTTGGAAGTGAATAATAAGGGTTGAAGTCCATAAGCGCTGTTAAGCTTCTAAAGGCTGGGCTGCTTGCATCTTTTTTCTTGTTTACTAAAATTATTTTTCCTTTAATAAGATTGTTCTTCCTCTAAGAATACTAAAACTGCATATCTTTCTGTTCCTCTAGTGAAAAAGCTACTTTTTTGGATACTGTAACTGTAACATAAAATCATCTTATTTTAATTGCCTTGCAGCCTTACTTAGGACAAAAAGATCTGTGTTCCTGCAATTTACTTATCTGTTCTTACCCAAATGCTGGTACAGGAAGCAGGCTGGAAAACGTGAGGGGTACAATGCTGACTAAAGCCCAGGGGAACAGTAAGAACCATTATAACCCCACAGGAGGATGGCAGCTGGTGTTAGGTGGTGGCTTTTTCTTGGTTCTCAGTAGGTTCCTGTCAGGCCTCTTTCCTCTTGTACATAATGTTTTTTGTTAAATACAACATATGGCATTGAGGAGTTTCTGAGTTCAAACATGCTGTGTGGATTTGTCACTGTGCACTGCACCAGGTCTCCTTCCACAGCTCCTGGCAATAATGTTCTTACAGCACCTTCTACTGAACTCTTTGAAAAATGGAAATTGTCCTTCCAGTAAAAAGTCATGCAGGCTTGATACCATAATGTGCTGGAAAAGCTGGATGTCAGTGGGTATCAGTATGACTTTAAACTGAGGATAGCAAAACTTTTCCCCTTTGCCCTTTCCTTGCAGGCTGTCTTAATGAATCTGATATGTGTAGACCAGAAATGGTGAGGTTGCCAAAGGATTTAAAACACTGGAAAGCCACCCTCTTGAATGTATGCTGGAGGCAGGGATTTCTTGAATATTTTGGAGGAATTCCTTTCTCCCTCTCCCTGAAAGTGACTGTGCTGCAGTGTCACTCTATGTGCACATAGACAGGAGCAGCCACAACTTTTTTTTTTTTTTTAATATTTAAGTGGCTTTGACTAATCTACCATTGTCAGAGTCAAAGAAACCAGAACTAGTACCAAAAAGTGCAAAAAAAGTTGCAGAAATTCTGAAAAAAATTGCAGAAATTGCAGGAATTCTTCAGTGAATTACAGTGTCACACCGAATCACAGAATGGGTAAGATTGGAAGGGACCACAGAGGCCATCTGGTCCAACCTTCCTGCTCCATCAGGGTCATCCTAGAGCACAAGGCACAGGATTGTGTCCAGATGGTTCTTGAATATCTCCAGTGAGGGAGACTCCACAACTTCTCTGGGAAATCTGTTCCAGTGTGTGGTCACCTGCACAGTAAAGAAGTTCTTCCTCATATTCAGGTGGAATTTCCTGTCCATCAGTTTCTACCCATTGCTGTTTGTCCTATTGCTCAGCACCACTGAGAAGAGCTTAGTTCAATCCTCCTGGGCACCCTCCTTTCAGAGACTGATAGACACTAATGAGATCCCCTCTCAATCATCTAAAGGCTGAACAGCTCCCTCAGGCTTTCCTTGTAAGAGAGATGCTCCAGTCCTCTCAACATCTTTGTTGCCCTCCACTGGACCTAGTCCAGGAGCTCCATGTTATATTCACATGCACAATCATCTCTCAGCTTTATTTCCCCCTCACACATACACCTCACACTGTATGCATAGCCCCTTTTTCTTACCTGTTGTATTTTCTTCTCTTGACTTCAAATGGTAGAAACATTGCCTGTCAGTACAGATAAGAGGCAAACATCTTTCCTTCAGCTGCAGGCCTCTAGTTAGACCCAAGTCATCAATGGGACATGAAAACAGCTTTTTTTTTCATATGCTGATTATGAGTTCCTTCTGCAGCTCATTGCAAGACTGCTCTGAGTCACTGGGATAGAAAATTTTTGACCAGTAAAGTAGTCCAATGACTGCCTCACCCACAGATGTGTCTTCATTAGAGGTAGGGGGTGCAATGCAGGAGCAAAGCAAGAGGCTATTTCTTGCAAGCCCTAAGTACAATAGCATTCCAGTCAGGTATTGTGTAAATGTTTGATCTGCTGCTCATGTTTTAAGGTGTGACTTGGGCAGGTTCTACTTGACTGGGACATAAACAGATTTATTGCCAGATATACCCATGATGTGGAGTCATTAACTCAAGCTTTTGGAGGAAGTTTTACATTGTGGGTATTTTCCAGACAGTTCTAGAAGAAGTCTTATATAGAGAGGATACAGATCTTAGCAGGCTGTAAACTTATATTCTTCCTTTTGGTATTCTATATTTATTTGCCCATCTAGATGTCCATTATCTAGAATGCTGTGAAAACTCCAGTGTAAGTGGTCAAAGAAATGATCAGTCATCTTTCATCAAAACAACCTTCCAGAATTTCACAGGCACTTCTGAGAGCAGTTTGTGCATTAAGGATCATCCACAAAGCTGAGAAATAAGCTTTTAATGTCAGTGTGGGCTTCCTTCAAAAATTTTAACTTTAGGAGGAAGAGGATATTTTTCAGGATGAAGTAAAAGGGGATGTAATTTTCAGAGCTGGCTGAAAATCTTGAAGGTCTTCAGAAATAAAGAATTGCAACAAGTGGAGTCAATACAGGCATGAAAATCCTTGCTTTGCTCCAAAGGCCCATTTCTCTAAATCTGTAAGTCACTGCTTTAATAGTGTAGGTCAAAGCTTGATCCTGAATTCTGTGTTTATGAAAGGCACTCATATCAATGTGTTATCTTTTAAATCTCATCCTATAGGGTGCTTACATTTTAAATTAATTCTATCCCAACTGAACTTTGAAAAGAGGTTGTGAAAGTTGTCAGTTGGAAGTTCTCAACCTGGTGTGTGCAAGCTTAAAGCTTAATATGATGTGTCTTGTATCAACACAAATTATTCAGTCCTTCAAACACTATAAACCAAGAATTTTACAATCAGATTAAGTTGATAATTGAGAGACCTATTGGGAGGATCTATACCTGTCTAAGAATATAACAATGACATGAAATTGAGCTAGGAGCAGCCCTTTAAGGTCATTACTGCTTAGACATCAGGAATATGGTGACACACAAGTGGAGAGAATTACATGAAGTTCAAACAGATTAACGAAACCAGACTAAAGATAAAGCCCATCAAAAACTGATTAAAGTCACAGATTAAAAGTAAAACAAGAACTTCCTTGTCTGTCCTATAAAAGTGAACATACCCAGATGACTACAGAGATGACCCATATTAGCTGTTTCTGAGAACAAATATCCTTTGTTCATTATTGGAGAGCTTAAGATTGAAATAGCATGATGTTGCACATGTATTAAAGTAGAACTAACTATGAGGAATAGTATAAAAAAAACTCGGTTGAAAGAAGAGCATTATGCACTATGGTTACCTCTTTCAAAATTTGTTTCAGTAAAATAATCCTGTTCACTTTCAAATGGAACAACACAGAGGTTCAGCTAGTCAAAGAAAATCAGATTTTAATAGAAACTATAATGACGTGCTTTTTTTTGTACATAAATGTTGTGTTTAAATATGTATGATTTAGCCTAAAAGATCACCTGACAACAAATCGAATTTTCTATAAAGCAAGGCCAAATATTCTACAGCAGAGATAAAAATCAAACTCAGATTTTCAGATTGTGTTGTATTATCCATAATGCCTCTTTGTCTCACGTGCAGAATGTCCATGATTTGCAACACTATAGAATCCGTATCAAGGCAGATGGAGGTGCTTACACCACCCTTAGAGTGGGATTTAAGGAGCTGCAGGAGTCACAAGGCTTGCCAAAGCCAAGAAAGGACTGCTTTGTTCCAGCAGGAATGAAAATGATCTGCCCCTAGAAAGCAGCAAGGGCACTTCTCGTGAGATGCCAAATACTGGCCATGCATTCTCTTGGTCCATGTCTGGTGAGGAGAAGTCCCTTGTTGCTTGGGCTGGGACTGAAGATTTGGACTGCAAGGTAATACCCAGGGTCTGAAAGGCAAAAATAGGAGCAGAAATCAGGGCAGGTGATTTGCTCACCAGTGAGTGAATTCTGCAAAGATGTAAGAAAGGCTGCCTTAAGTAGAGGCCCAAGTCAGGTATATGAAGTTCCTGTTTCTAATGCAGCCAACTGTAAGTAGCTATCTAGTTAAAAGACATGTAAATACTGACTAGGAATTCTGGGAGCTGTCAGTTAGTCTGCCCTGGGCTAAAAGATATTTCTTACAGCTTTCTGCTCTTGGTTGAAGCTTCAGACTGAAAAAGCTATTAGCATGCTGCTTCCCTCATGTGCAGGTATCCATCCATATGTGCATGTCAAGATGTGTGTAACTTATTAGTAGTCTTCCTCCAGGTTTCATTACAGATATCTCTAGAAGAAATTATGATTAAAATGAAACTTAATGTTTACAAAAAAGAGGGTTGTGTAAAAAGGAGGTCTTCTTCAGGATGAGAGAGTTGTAGCATTGGCTGGTGACTCTTTTGAAATGATGACTACATCTAGCACTTCAAGGGAGCATGAATGCTCATGATTGATGGTCATGTGTTTTACATCCTTGTATCTCCACAGAGAGCTGTTACTGAGGAAATGCCAGAGGATACAACTGGCAAAGCTTTGGCATCAAGGACTCAATGTGAACGTAGGGATTTTCTTTCTGCTTTTTCCAAATAGTCCTAGATGTTGCTAGCAACCAACTCGAAACAGTTGCCCAGAACCAGGGCTTTTTGGAAACTGTTACTTCTCATTATATTTCTCAGTAAAGCAATATCTTGCTGCAGCACGTGAGAGCACTTGTGTCCTACATTTATTAATATTGAAAACTCTTTTAATCTGCCGTTAAGTTTTACTGTGCTCAAAATGATCTGCCAGCAGACACATTTCTAAGTACCTTAAAGCTGTAAAGGATGGGTGTTCTCTTGCCAAAGTGCTGCTGATCTTGGTGTTGTGGTTGTGCACTTGGATCAGCCTGCAGGTCTGTATGGCTTCCAGCTTATACTTTGATAGAGGTTTGAAGAAATCTCCAGTTTCACTTCAGTCATGGGAAGGAGCTGGGGAGAAAGTCAGCATGGTAAACTGTCCTAGCAAAGGGCTAGGACATGTTTTTTCAAGACATGCCTTTGATTCAAAGTAAGCCCAGCTTGTGTTTCTCAAATGTTTGTGCTTGCCAAGGAATAGGACTTCTGCTCTTCTGCCAGCAAGATAGATTTTATGACCATCACTAAATCCTTTATTCAGATTTTATTGCTATAGTTGAACAGTTCCTTCTATAAGACTTTTGTGTACTTGTAATTTCACAAATTAGTTTCCTACCTCCTCAAGTTATTTTCTATCCAAATAATGTTTTCCATTTCTATTATCAAGAACAGCTGACATCCCACATTGAAAAAAACAGTCACAGTTGGCCAGTGCTGAATATCTAAAGAAAAGTCTTAGAATTCATTTCTAAACTAAAAGGTAAGAAAGAAGTGCTATTTCAGCAATGCTTCTGGTTTTCTGAAGGTTATTAGACATCCCATGATGTTAAAATACCACTTTTTTTCCAGTCTGCTTTTGATTTAGTGCTGTTTTTGAAGATTGCTACGAACAGGCACAGCTCTCTAAAGAGTTTTCCTGACAAGAATTCAGCACAAATTGACAGGGGCTTAAGCCTTAATAGCTGCTTTAAGGGAGCGAGGTTGCATTGGGAATAGAACTGCTTTTGGGAAAAAAAAACAAAACAAAACAAAAAACACCAAAAAACCCCCAGAATTTTGGAGAATAATTGAAATCTGCACGTAACTACAAGGGTATCTATTTGGTTCTCAGCTCATTTCCTGACATGGGAAAAACATTGCAGGGAGGGCTCTGCAGTACTGTGGATAAAAATCCCTGTCTGATTCACTGATCATTCCCTTCCTTTCTGACAGATGAATTAAGAGCATCCTTGTACATCAGTGAGAAGCCTATAGCTGAATAAAAGCAAGCAGAATGAGAAGTTAATTTACAAACTGTAGAATAACCACATTCCCATTATTAGTGCACTTTTTCTTTTTGCACTAATGGAGACAGACACAGCAGGATATTTGCTGTAAGATTTTCTCCTTCATCTATTTATTGGATAGCTGTAGTTCCATAACTTTGGAATAAGTTCCTGTAGCCTGAACTGAGAAGAAAGTCCTCAGTCCTGCATGAATCCCCTTCCTGAGTCCTCAGTCCTTCATGAATCCCCATTCTCCTGATGAATCCCATCAGTGCAGGCTGCTGCCCAGCAGTTGATTCTTACAGTTGTTGAGCCCAAGAGAAAATTACAGCACCAGGGATTTTTTGCTGTTGTGTTTTGTTTGTTTGCTTTTGCATACTGATGGGATATTCTATATGTTGAAATGACTCATCTAAACATTGTACAAGGAGGTGGTTACCTGTAAAAAAAAATTAATGTTTCTGAATTATTATCAGGCCCAATCTATCTAGGTATCCCATGAAATAGCCAAACTCTGGCCAAACTACTGCTCTTTTGAAACATAGCTCAGCAGGAATATGTGGCAACTTGATATAGATTGATTCACAGCTTGGACAAGAGCACTCTCTGCTGGGTTAAGAACTGGCTGAATGGGTCCAGAGAGTGGTGGTGAATGGTGCTGCATCCAGCTGGTGGCCAGTCACCTGTGGTGTCCCTCAGCGGTCTGTGCTGGGGCCAGTTCTGTTCAATATTTTTATTGATGACATGGATAAGGATATTGAGTCTTTCATCAGTAAATTTGTAGATGACACTAAGCTGGGAGCGTGTGCTGATCTGTTTGAAGGTAGGAGGGCTCTGCAGAGAGACCTGGGATGATTGAATTGATGGGCAGACTCCAATAGGATGAAGTTTAATAAGTCCAAGTGCCAAGTCCTGCATTTTGGCCACAATAACCCCCTGCAGTGCTACAGGCTGTGGATGGTGAGGCTGGACAGTGCCCAGGCAGAAAGGGACCTGGGGGTACTGACAGCCAGCTGAACATGAGCCAGCAGTGTGTCCTGGTGGCCAAGAAGGCCAAGGGCATCCTGGCCTGTATCAGGAATGGTGTGGCCAGCAGGAGCAGGGAGGTCATCCTTCCCCTGTACTCGGCACTGGTGAGGCCACACCTTGGGTGCTGTGTCCAGTTCTGGCCCCTCAGTTTGGGAAGGACCTTGAGATGCTTGAGCACATCCAGAGGAGACAACCAGGCTGGTGAGGGGCTTGGAACACAAGCCCTGTGAGGAACGACTGAGGGAGCCGGGGTTGTTTAGTCTGGAGAAAAGGAGGCTCAGGGGTGACCTTATCACTCTCTACAACTCCCTGAAAGGCGGCTGTAGTCAGCTGGGGGTTGGTCTCTTTCTCCAGGCAGCAACTGACAGAATGAGAGGACACAGTCTTAAGCTGCACCAAGGGAAATATAGGCTGGATACTAGGAAAAAGTTTTTTACACAAAGAGTAATAAAGTACTGGGATGATCTGGCCAGGGGGGTGGTGGAGTCACCATCTGTGGATGTGTTTAAAAAAAGATTGGATGTGGGACTCGGTGCTGTGGTTTAGTTGAGGTGTTTGGGCATGGGTTGGACTTGATGATCTTGAATGTCTCTTCCAACCTAGTGATTCTGTGACTCTGTGATTCTGAGTCTATGCTAAGTCCTGAGTCTAGCTTTGAGCAGATTTTTTTTAGAGGGATGATTAATGCAAAATTCTCTTGATTACTTTTATAAATGCTTTTAACTGAAATGGTAATTTAATGTTAATATTGTTTGAGAGCCTTAAGTAGTGATTCTTCTGAATACAGCTGAATAATGCATCTTTTGCAAGAGTTTCCAGTTGAGGCACTGATGGTATGTCTGGAATCTCTCCCTCTCTACAGTGACTGCCAGAGCTCTCAAGGTTTGAAGGACAAATAATTGTGCTCTGCACCTTTTTCTGTAACCTGGAAAATACAGTGCATCTATTGTGCCTGCTAAGGGATCCAGGCTAACAATAGTGCATTTATTAACTGGGTTTCTGTACTTCTGGGGTTTTTTTTCCAGAAACACTCAAATGAAATGTAAACTTTTTGTGCCATGTTATGTGTAATTTTTTTTTCTATTTCTGAGTTAAAAGACAAATTGGACTTCTTTGTCCAGCAAGATCTTGCTGCCTTGGTGACGGTTTCATCCTGGGAATAAATTGTCTTCCCTGATCTGAGACCCCTGTCTAATGCTTAAGTCTAAGGTCCTTTCCAGGCAGCCTCATACTGCAATGAAACTGTGATACAGTGGGAATTAGGGGGAGAAACAGCACTGGCATCCTCAGACATCCCTTCTTTAAAGCAGAAAAATGTTGGAGCTGGAAGAAGTAAATAGAAGAACAGTCTAACATTCCTTTATCATATTCCAAAAGGGAGGGTCAGAGCCTAAACTATATGCTAAATAATTGCTATAAATGTTGACTAGGATTCCATTGAATGTGAACCATTAGTCTGCACTGTGCCTCAATGAGTCTGCAGTGGTTACATGCCTACCACTCACACAGCTTTTCAGGAGAGTCATGGAAGCTTTAAATAGCACTGCATGCTCTTGTGTGACCATGTCATTAAAGCTGAGCTGGTCAGCACGGTTGGCCAGCACCACAGCTTTGTACTTCAAACAAGGCAGCACAAGCACAGAGGTTTCCATTTGTTGATACCTAGATTTGAGGAGGAAGAAAGAATAAAAATCCTTGCACCAAAACATTCACAGCTTTGAAAGTCAGCTTTATTGTGAACTAATAGACAAGCTAAAAAAGGTGGCATGACTTGTCTGTCCTCACAAAATGGATTTCTGACTGTTACACTTCTCCATGACACTTTGGAAATAAAGCCAGATAGATGGAATGTATTTCCTCTCAAAAGAGACAGGCCTTAGATTCCTGTGTGAAGACATGCTTTCCTTGGACTGCTCCTTTGAAACAATCAAGTGTAATCAAGTGGACTTTAATTTCTGCATCAAGGTGTGAGGTAATTTCAGGCCTCTGAAGAGTAGAAAACAAAAACCTGAATCACCCAGTTTATATTTTAACTTCAGAGATGAGGAAAGGGACTCAGCTTCTGCTTGTGTCCTGCCCTGTCAGCTGTAAGTCCTTGCACTTAGGTGTATCATCTTTGAAGAATTTTAACCGGTGCCTTGGAGTATTTATGGCAGCAGAAGACTTTCAGGCCAAGGGGCTGGTGCTCATTCACCAGCAGGGCATCCAGTCAGAGGAGCCCTGAGTGCAGAGAGAGACTAACTGAGCTGGAAGTTCTCTTTCAGATGAGCCATGAGTGGGAATGACTGGAGGGTTAGTGATTGCAGAATCCCTTGGTGAATGTGGCTGTGTTAATGGAACTCAGACAGACTCTTGCTCAGCCCAGCATCCCCACTGGACACAGGGCAATGGGTGAAGCTTCAGCAAGCAGTGCTTTTTGCCATTCTGGAAATTGTTATCCTCTGGGGTGCAAGCTCTCCTTTCACCTAATGTGCCTCAGGCCATGCCCTGAACTGGACTGCTGAGTCATGAGCTGCTTCTGGGTTGTTTCCTCTGCAGATCAGTGGTGTAAGAGCACCCAGATGCAACTTTGTCCCCACACTAGCAAAATGAGGGTATGTGCTAGACTTGAGCATCTTGTTAAGTAAATCCCATCTTCTGTTTATAGCAGGATAAAGGGGTGACTTCCTAGACATGATACTCAGTTTAATGTGATAGCAAATTCATCAAATAGCTGATATGCTTTCCCATGAATAAAGCACTAGGGTGTCGAACTTTATGAGATTTAAAAACAACCGTGTGTGTTGTTTTTAATGACTCTTCAAACTAATCCGGGAATTCCTCTCATCACAATCCAGGAATCTTTTTACTGACCGTCTGTCAATGCCTCACATACGCCGCCAGGGGGAAGAGTTTATCTGTCTTTCAGGTACCAGGCCTCCATTCCCGGAACTGCTTAAAAGTTGATACTAATTCTACAAGAGAAATCCAACTGATTTGGTTAGAAAACAGTGTTGTGCCACCTAAAGTCTTCAGTAGGTTACAAATAAGTTAAAGCAATTTTTGTGGTCTAGTACAGATTACAAACTTTCCCTGAAATTATGCTTTTCTTTGGAAAATAAATAATTCCCTTCCCTCCCCTCTCCTATGTGAAATATAGGTTAATACTACTGAAATGCTTAAAACAATAAAAGATTTTAAATTCTCAATATGCTAAACTGAAAATATATTGTTCTTTCCTTCCAGCCTGTAGCCTAACAGTGTGTACAGGCAGTTGGACATTTCCTGCTGGGATGTATGGATGTGAGCTAGCCTGGTAGCTTTTTAGAAAGCTCAGTTTTTCCCCAGGAAATACTCCTGTAGACTAACATGACTGTGAATATTGGGGTAGGGGGAAGCGGGATGTTAAGGTGCGTGGTTTTTTAATTTAGGATCAAGCACCTGTTCACAGAGAGAATCTCTACATAGTCCTCATCTGCTCTGCTTTGGTTTGCACAGTACAGCAGGCTTTGAGCATGTGAATATTTTGTGTGAAATTAACCTTGAAGGAGATCTCTGGCAGTGCCCCTAATGGACTTCAGTCACAAACAAAGCACCAGTCACCAGGACCAGACCAAAGCTAGGCTGAAGTAACAACTGCTAAAGTATGTATGTTGTGGCTGTCAGGTCCTCAGCACCAAATGTTCTGCAGAGATTGTGCTAATTGCAGATGTAGACACAGACACCTACTGAAATAGTCTGTAAACCATCTTTAGAGTCCTTAAATTGCTAAGCCAAAATTGCACAATTACACATGCTCTGCATACATACTAAAAACCTGGGCAAATCCTACCTGCAGATTCCTGCTCTCTCTAAAAATACTCGTGTACTAAGCCTGTGAAGGTGTCTGCAAAAGTCTCGCTGACTGTTATGGGATGGGACCTGACTTTCTGCACCACCAAAGCTGTAAGCTCCACCTCCATTGCTACTGCTGACAGTGTTTGGTTGAACTCTGTAAGACTGCTTTTAGCTGATAATCTTTTCAGGAGGAAGTGTTGCCAGCAGTGCTTTGAGCACCAAGCTTTATGCCTGACTTGAAATTTGCTTTTGTAGGGGGAGATCTGGCATTGGCACCTTCTCGTACTCCTTCTAATCCCCAAAAGTACATTCTTCTTCTCCTCTTGCTCCTCTCCACCTGCATCTGCAGAAGAGCTGGATCTTGTGTGATTTACCATGAAACACAGAGGAAAATCTCTGTGACCCTAAGCTCACTAACAGCAACACACTTCTGCTCCAGGAAGGGCCCCAAAAGCTTCTCATCCAGCAATTTGCAGAAAAAGAGGTCCTATAGATTTTTATGCTCTTGATGAAAGTCTTGCTATAATTACTGAGCTTAAGGGTGCAGAATTTTAAAAATATCAATGCAGAGGACATATTAAGAAGCCCCATTAGCTGTGCTACTAGAATGAAACCTAAGACTTCACAATGTGTATTGCAGAGTTGTTTTCATCCCTGTTCCACAGATCTTCCCAAAGCATTTCCCATGGGTTATGCTTGCACTCCTTGCACTGTACCTTTGTACACACACTGGCAACATGGATGTAATCCTGCAGCCACTTGCCAGGTAGCATAGTATCATCTTAATTTTATTGATAAGAGTGACTTGTCTGAGGTCACAGTGGAAAAAAATTATCATCTTGATCTCATCATGATTTTCAGTGGAGTTCCCTCTGTCTGACAGCGTAAATCAAAGGGAAAAAAATTAAATCAGTGGAAAACTGGTGTAGCTTTTAATCTGTTATCCCTACATTCCCTGTGCCTTTTGAGCTTATTTGATTGCCTTTCAGGGGCATGGCTTTTAAATTTAATTAGCATGCTATTACTCTTTCCTCTATCTGACACAGAAAAGCTAGAATTAATTGCATATTGACTAACTGAATCACTTACAGCAAGGCAGTGCATTCATCCAGTGGTTTGCCCACGGTGTGTGCAAGAACTTGGGGCTCACTGGGCTGCTACTTGCAGGCTGTGGCCTGTAGTACTTGCAGGCACTACACCCAGAGGAGCTGCCACCTCCAGCAGCAATCATGAGACCTGAAAGCAAAGATGGCTCTCTTGCTTGTGTTGCAAAGTTGCCTCGTCTGTGCTACCTCTGCCTACAGCACTCACTGTGTACCATAACACACATTTTGTTTATACACGTTTGTGTGAATTTATCTATGCATTGTATGCATTTATGGCTGTCTAAATACATTTATCTGTACCGGGTCTGGCTGGGATGGAGTTAGCTTGCTTATCAGCATTCCCTGTGATGCTGTGCTTTGGATTTGTGGTGTGTTGTTAACACACAGGTGTTTTGGCTGTGTGCTTGCTTGGCATGAAGGTTTTCTTTTTCCCACTCTGCCCCCCTCAAGCAGACCATTCGTAGAGCAGTTTGGGTTGGAAGGGCTCTTAAAGATCACCTAGTTCTGACCCCCGCTGCCATGGTGGGGGGATATATATTGTATGTATGAGTATATATGGGTCTAGAGGAGGGCCACAGAAACAATTTGGGGTCTGGAACATCTCTCTCATAAGGAGAGACTGCAAGAGGTGGGCCTCTTTAGTCTTGAAAAGACTGAGAGGGGATTTCATTAATGCACATAAATATCTCAAAGATGGGTGCCAAGAGGATGGTGCCAGACACTTTTCAGTGGTGCCCAGTGAGAGGGTGAGGAGTAGTGGCCATAATCTCAAGCACAGGAAGTTCTACCTTCACGTGAGGAAGAACTTCTTTACACTGAGGGTGGCAGGGCCCTGGAACAGGCTGCCCAGAGAGAGCTCATGGATCTCCCTCTGGAGACGTTCCAAACCCATCTGGACACGTTCCTGAGTAACCTGCTCTAGGTGACCCTGCCTTGGCAGGGGGGTTAGACTGGATGATTTCTATAGGTTCGTTCCAACCCTAACAATTCTGTGATTCTGTGATATTGAGGTACATATACTTATGTACTATAGGTATATGTCTTTATACATACATATATATGTGTATTTAGACACAGCTGCATAAAGCCATAGCTGCAGACGTCCACAGCACGGTTTGTGTGCGTGCCGAGACACTCACACCTCCGCTCCTGTGCCTCCATAGCCGCGTCCTTGGAGTACGTGCAGGCGTGTACGTTTTGCACACACACCGCCCCATCTATCCTGCACAAACCCTGTCTCCCTGTGCTCCGTGTGTAAATTCCCATCCCCGCCTGCCCTCGCCGCTCTCCCGCAGGCCGGGCCAGGCCGGGCCGGGCCGCGTCCCTATGGCAACGCCCGGGGCTGGCGCTCGGCCGCGGCCGCTCCCGCCCGTGGGCAGCGGCCGGACGCGGGGACAGCGGCACCGGGGAGCATTGGCACCGGGACAGGCTGCTCAGCAAGCGGCGGGCTCGGGCCGGCTGGGACCCTCCCTGAAGTGAATGTAAGCCGCTTAAGGCCGGCGTGCTTGGCCAGCATGTCCGGCGAGCTGACCCAAAGTGTCCTCAAGAGAATAATCCGCCAAGTGGGCCTGGAGTGCGCTGCCCAGGGACAAAGCCTCTCGGAAACCTTGGTGGCCTTCATGGTAAGCGCGAGAGGAGGCGTTCAGGGGCTGGCGGCAGCTGAGGCTGGCAGGGGTGACCTGAGCTTGGAAATACCTTGGTTTCCAATTGCCTGCTGTGAGGTATTTTAAAGGGGCACTCAGCGACATCTAGTACTGAAAAAGTGTTTTATTCCCCTGAAAACTTACGGGAATAAAATGCTCCAGGAAGGCTGCAGGTCCTGAGTCCTGCAAACTCTGAACTCCAACTCGGAGCTTTCTTCTGCAGGCAGATAAACCATTGTTTTCTTTCAGAAGTGAAAAAGAGAAGTTTTACCAAGTTTTAATAATGTTTCTTCACACTCTTATAAATGAACCTGTGTTGCAGAGGTGAATGTTTAATGCAACAGCTCTATTTATTCTTCGATGTTCACCTCCTCCCTCTCTTGTGATGGATAATTTTGTTTCTCTGCTCAGACAGGGCCAGGTACTATAAATGGGCTGAATATTTGAAGGAATTGGCTTTGATCCCATCTAAAGTGAAAATTTAATGGATTCAATCTCAGTATTGTCCTTGGTAGACAACTTTAAGTATCCTAAAAGTATTTTGCATTTTGGCATCTCTTAGGAGACACAGCACTGCTGCACAATATAGTTTGGATGTGCCTGCAAAGCTGTGTCTGAAGAAAGATGGGCTAGATTCTTTTTTTATTGATGATCAGCTCTTGATAAACTTGTATATAAATATAAATGCTTCAGAACAGTACTGTTAATATACTATTTTTCCCCTAAAGGTGACACTGCAGCTTTAGAAAAAAGATTGGGCTCAAAAGCAGTATTAATCAATTAAGCAGGAAAATTTTAATGAGTAAAAACTTTTACCAGTACAAGTGGCTGGCAAGACACCTAGCATGAACACCAATTGCAAACATGCACTTATTTTCCTGCATGTAGAACACCATGGGTTTTTTTATTCAAATGGTAAATGTTTATATCAATGCATATAGCACCAACTTAGAAGTTTATAAACAACCATGATGGATTTTCAAAAAATGTTACTTAAGAAAATATTTTTCCAAGTAAATTTTAAAGGAGCTATATTTAAATATTTGTATCACAAATTTATTTTTTTTATTTGTGCCTGAGAACTGAGATTGAAACTGAGTTTCAATCTCAGTTCTCAGGCACAAATAAAAAATGAAGGCAAGATGTGAAATGAAGTAATTTTGTTTCATTATCAAAGACTGAAATGGATAAAAAAATAGTAAAAAAAATATTGAATGCATCTGAGATATTTCAGAATATAAAAAGTGAGTTGCAAAGATGAAATTTTGTGACATAAATTAGTATCTTTCTTTTGGCAATCTCTAGGTGAAAGCTGTTGTGTTAGATCCAAGAAATGATTTTAATATGGATCGAACCCTTACAGAAAACGACATGCAGGATCTTATTCAGGTAATTCTGACATGATGTTGAGAGTCACTACTTATCTAAGACTATAGCATTATTTGCTACCTGTTCCTGTTAACTGAAATGACATGAACACTTTCAAAATTTGAGTGCTGCTTTATTCTCATGGCTCTGTAGCTAAAGACTGGACTATGTTTCCATAAATAAATGCCTTAGAAAAGCTTTATATGGAGAAAATGGTAGTGAAGGGGCTCTACAGCTGTTGTGAAACCTTTAGTAGATCGCTGTCAGTTCAGATGTTTCCCCAGAGATGAGAAAGAACTCACTTCTCTGACTCTCTTTTTAGCTCTGTGTTACCAGACTGCTTGACACAACAAACCCATCCCTAAGCACAATTAAGATGCAAGTTTACTTTGATATGAACTATGCAAACCGAGGTAATTTCAAATATGTTTTCATAGAAGTTGATGCTGAGTTTATAATTTAAGAATAGTGATTACTGTTAAATGAATCCTGTCAGTAAACAAAATAAAATCCCAGGAGAAATTTACTGTACAGGAGTCTGATGTTTCAGTATGGATATAGTAGGGAAAAGTGTACATTAGATTTGAGAGTACACTCTTCTCATGCTGTCTGAGAGATTTACTGAATATAATGTATTAGGTTGCTTGAGGACACTTACACTTTCAGTGGTTAGCTGCCTTCAGCAAGAAAAGCTTGCACCTGTGTGTCTGAAGGCACTCAGAACTCAGTATTTTATCAATATCCCTAACTGGGAGATTTAAGTAATCTTGAACAATTGGTTACAGCTTTAGCTGAGTACGTTTTTCTCTCATCAGTAGTAATTTCACATGGTCTGAGAATGAGAATGTGAAAATAAAATGAGATGGGGAAAATGCCTTTGCTGTAAATGTAATCCCTGATCTCAAAGGAACAGTGGAGGCTGGCTGGGAAATAGAAGACACAGAACAAGCATAGACGTGACAAAAACATTTCTCTGTGGGGAGATAATGAAAATGTTTTCCTGTTAGCATGGATTAAAACCAAAAATTAGCAACATGGGGAGCTGCTCCTAAATCCTCTGAACTCTATAAGCTCAGTAACTCCAGCAAGTTTTTGAGATCCTGAGTAGTATTCAGACATGAGCATGTAACTTCAGGTGTCTTTGAAATATTGTGTGTGTGTAAGTTAAGTCCTCCTACAGTCAGAGGAGTTCAGAGAGCCAGAGACTGGCTGTCTAGTTTGGCCTGAACAGTTCTCAGGACTCTACTGACTGATGTTAATCATGCTAATTAACATTCCATTAATGTTTAACTCTGCTGGTTTTAATTCTAATGATGTGGGACTATGAACATCTCTTTCATGTACCTGTGTTTCAGAAACCTTAAGTTGGTGCTCTGACTGTGGAAATGAATTACACCCTCTGTATAAGGCAAATTTCAAAGGATTTAGATAGCACTTTTTAAGTGTCCTTCTTTCCTAGATGAATTACTGAGTGAGCAGGAGCGTGTTCTGGAAGGAAAACTGGCTCCTGTAGTTAGAGCCATCACTGAGAGTGGTCCACATACGCAAGAAGAAATGGAGAATGTGTATCAAAAGATTGTTGCCTGTGTGCTGCTGAGATCTGGCCTGGGATCCCCAACAGATATTGAGGCTGTCAGGGAGGTAACAGGTCAGTAAACGCCCAGCTGTGAAATTGGGCTTTTCTTCTTGAAAAAATAAAATTTCACTTCCTCTTCGCTGATATTTAGATACAAATGGGGTAAACTGTGATGAATGCTTGCTATCCAAACTGTCACTGCTCAGCCTTGAAGTGTAAATTTCCCATATATTTCCTACTTTTTGCATTTGTTTAGGAGAGTCTATTTTTTTCTTATTTAATGATTTTCTTTTCTGTTCCCTCACACTGAGGGTTTTCTCCCACACTGTAATGCTTATAGCTGCCTTGCAGAGTATATTCCCCCAGACAGAAATGATTACTTTCATCTCACTCAGTAAGAAGGACAAAGAACAACAGCTGAAAGATCTTGCCATGCTAGTGACAGGAATTCGTTTGTACAACAAGCAGTGCCAGAAAGGAGGAAGCTGCATTGATGACTGTAAGTAAACAACTGCATTTGAGCTGGGTATTCCCAATTCATCCTTACTGGACTTCTTCATTGGAGCTGCTCCAATAATTTCCCATCTCAGGGAGGCATGTTATTGTTATTGGTATTTTACAAATTAGGAAACCGAGAATTGAAAATTGTGCAGATACTCTCAGGAAACCCATGTCAGATGTAGCAACAGTGTTGAATCTACCATAAAGCAAGTTGACTGTGGTATTTCCACACTTGTAATTCTAAATATTTGCAACAACCTGACTAGTGAGATAGAGTGATTTAATCTGGTTTGCAAGAACTTGGAAATGGATGAATATAAGAACAAAATGTAGAAATCAAAATTTAATTGGAAGACCATTATGCTCAAATCTTGCACTTTAACCATGTGATTAATTAATTCATTAATTCTTTTTCTACACATTTCATATTTATTCCACATGAACAGTGCCGGGCATCCTGAGCGAAGCCATTCCCTCGGCTACGCGGACTCTGGACGAGCGTCTGAACTCCTGCCAGCTGCTGGCCCACCGCTACACGGCCCTGCTGGAGGCCATGCAGGAGGACCCCCAGAGGTTCTCCCAGCTTAGATTTCTTAAATTAAAAGAAGCACTATTCAATGTGAGACAGTACGAAGCCTTCCTTTGCATCCTTCAGGTGAGGTGTTATATCCTGTGGACTTTTAATGCAGGTGGATTGTCTTCAAGTTACCTACTTGCACAGGACAGAAATATAAGAAAAATATTTGGAAATAAATGAAATAAAATAAAATACATCTTTAGATAAAGAACCAAAGATTGTTTAGCTTTGAAAATACCTTTAAAATCATTGAGTCCAACCGTTAACCTATTAGCCTGGCACTGCCAAGTCCACCATTAAACAGTTCTTTGCATACTAATTCTCTGCCCCAAAAGGCATGAGAGAAAAAAATCTCCTCGATCAATCCATAAATCATCTCAGTTTTAGTCTGCAGACACCCCCAAAATATATGGAGTCATCAAAAGTCTTTGAAGAATACAATTTTAATTCTTGTTTTATTACTGAAGAGCTTTTCATTTATCTTTTGAGAACCTGGAGTTTTTTATTAGTCTTTCCTGTATAAGGCATTGGAAAAAAGGGGTTTTTTTCTTTTTGTTCTCTTTATTGGGAAAATCCAGAGGATTTTCTATAAAAATTGGAAGTTTATGTGTGACTGAAGTGCCTGAACACCTGAACATTTAAGGAAAAATGTATTCTGTGGATAGCTAGAGTACATTTTGTTCCTTAAAACAATTGTTCTGAAAATAGTTGAAAGAAGAGGCCCGGGTAAATACTTATTACTAAATACTTGATTTTTGGAGTGTGATGCATTTTACCTGTTGTTCTCTTTCCAGTCTAATGCAGTTACAAGTGCTCAAGAAGTTGAATCGTTGGATGTTCAGTTTGAAGCAGCAATGATGTTATTGAAAAACACAGTGCAGGATAAGACTTCCATAGAGTCCAGAGAAGTTTTTGTAAGTATTATGAATAGGAAACCCATTACTTCTTCAGTAGAAAACATTATTAAAGTAAGATACTTTGCAGGTGTGTTTTTGAGTAGTTTCTGTTTAGCAAGAAGCTACAAATTTTCTCTCTATTACAATATCAAAAATCTGTTGGTTTTTTTTTTTGTATTGTAAAAATATGTATTTTTCTGTATTCTGATTTTTGAAGGGGCAACTAAAAGATTTGCTCTTAAGGTAAAAAAAAGGTAAGGTACAAAAAGGGAGCAAAGGAATTAAATGGTATTTTACTGTAAGTGTCTTGTCATTATTTGTAGATTTCCTTTTTTGTGTGTGTATATATTCTTTCCCATTCATTGCAGAAACTGTAAGAACATAATGATTGCAGAAAACAACACAACAGAGTATGATTCTTTTAAAGTTCCCTCACATAGAAATCCCTGTAATTACAGTATGAGTCATTGATATAATTTTTCTGAAGAAACTGGGTTTCTGTGATGGGTGTCAGCCTCTTTTCCCCTCCCAATAGCTTCTCAACCTGTTGGCAAGTTTCAGTCACATTTATCAGAGTCAAAAGATCTCAAAATATGTCATTTTCTTCAAATTTTATGGGGGGATAATAAGAGCAACTAGAGACACAATTAGAGTCTTACCAAGATCAGTTCTGAAATGAAGTTTGTGTGCTCTTTGGCCAGTGAGCAGCCACTGAAAAATTGTTATTCTGCACTATTGCACCCTTGGTTGGGAGCTACAGGACATGGGAAGGAGGTATTAGGGGGAAAGCGAATGAGTGCTGTGAACTACAGGTATTGTGAGGGAGGCTGCTTAATGAGCCTGTGAAAACCTGGGAATGTTATGATGGCATGTTATAAAGGAAACAGGAGAGAAATGTGCTAGAAACCAGCTTCATTTAAATTTGCTTTTCTTTTAAGAGCTCGTTATTTTGTGTGATTTGGTTATCATTCCAATTCCTTGTCGTTGGCTGCTGCACCAGCATGCAGTTTCATACATGTTTTAGGTTATTTTTAACATTCTAAGCTAATTGTTAGAAAGCAAAATAAAGCCTACTGCAGAGGAAGAGGAAGATCATGACCCCCACCTACTCCGAGTATTTTTTACACTTCCCATAAGAGCATCCAAGCTGGAAACTCATGGGAACAGCACTTTGACTGAATGATCCAAACTTCAATTTATGTTTGCTTTTGATTTTATAAACCAGATGTTCTCGTTTGGAGAACATTTTCCCCTTTTGTCCAGCTACTCAAAGCAGTTTTTCCTCTTCTGTATCTTTGTGGGGCTTGAGTGACTGATATATCTTACCCTTTTCCCTAAAAGCTCTCTGTTGTTGTTTGCTGCCTTCCTGGAATTCTTTTCTCTTCTGGTTGGTTAGTTGTTTTGACTTCTCTGCTGAAGACAAAATATATAATGCCTTTTGATTTCAGATCCTTTTCAGGTAGAGATTTTTTTATTAACACACTATTTAAATAATTTTTCTTGTCTTTGGCTTGTTGCTGACAAGCTGGATCCTCTACAAAGGTAGAGAAACAGGGCATTCTGTCTTTTAAAAAGCATAGGATAAGGCCTATATTTGTAGCAAACACTTGTTTTAGGAAAAACAGTACATTTCATTAATATTTTTTGTTTATTCTATTAAGAATGTTTTTGGTCTTCCTTTAGTTTCTTCCATTTTTGTAACCATAACACTTCCACAACATTAGCAATGCCGATGAATTTCACAGCTGGCTCTGTTGGCTGCTCTTATGATAATGTTATTAGCATGCATAAAATGTGTGGTTAAGTGGGCATTTCAGATTGGTTGAATCATTTGCTGTAAATGCTCTCTGTGTGTTTAGGTAACAGGGCACATTTTATGTCACTGTCATTGAAAACAGCATTTAAACTTAAAGCTTATAGGCTGCTACTTTATGTGCCTACACCTGTATGCCAACAGCATGTCAGTGCTGGGAAGGGCAGCCTCCAGTTTTGCCTTGAACCCTGGACCACTCTGGAGAGTGCACCCCTTCCATTTGACACACATGATGGCCTGGGGCTGTGCTACCAGCTCACTATGGAAGCAGGGCAGACAAAATAACAAAACCTGGTAGTTTATATAGAGGTGTGGTTTTAACTACTTTGGTAATTAATCAGGTGTGTTCCTTCTGGTCCTTAGTCCTGTACACCATATTTTCAGTTATAAAACTGTATTGTCAGTGAAGTGCTAAATTCAAAGCATGGTCACAAAGTACATTTATTTGAGAAAGGTTCTGAAGTAAAATATAGAAAAGTACAACTCTTGCCTGTGGGTTGACATGCTGGATATACTTGCTTTAGGCATATATGAAGGAAGCTCCTCTCACAGTGTCCCTGAGTTCCCCTGGAATTTCTGGTTGCTGAAGACCTTGGAGATCAGCCCTGCTTTGTTCATAGCTGAGATTGTTGTGCACAGTGCTTGGGTTACACCATAGACATAAAACAAATCTGTATTTCAGAGAATTTTCTTTATGTTCCAGCCTCTGTTTATGGAACTTTCTAAGCTTTGGACCAGCTTTCAGGATGAAATGCTACTGCTAAGCTTCCTCACAAATATGGCTGACAATCTGCAACAATTCTTGGAAATCCAATCACAGCTTTTTCCAGAGGAAATGCTAACATCTTTTCTGGAAGGAGTGACTGTGAAAAGTGATGAGGAAAGGATAAAAGAAACCATGGGTATGGAAAGTTGAAACTTTTTGATTTTCCTTAATTTTCCAAGATTTTGTAGTTTGAATTTTTTTTACAAGAGGTGCTTTACAGAAGGTGCTGTATTGATTTTTTTATACTCAGAATTTGCACAGTAAATTAAAATGAGCCTTGTAGGGTACAGATTTACATTTTCATGTAGTGTAGCTTGTGATTCTATTTTTACATATAAAATTAAAATAAAGCTTCTAGATACAAGTATGCCTTACAAAAATTTCAGAATGATCAGAGAATATTTATATATTTTTTTAAAAATTATGAAGTGTATTAATGTCTTTTTATACATTTCAGAACTTTGGAAATTGAGGGGTAGGGTATAAACAAAATGATTTAACAGGGCTTTGGTTACCAGAAGGGATTGTTTGTAAGATGGTATCCCCAGGAACCAAGTTTTATGCCAGGGAGTTTGTAATGCACGTGTGGGTGAAAAGAAAATCAAAGATTAAACTATTATCTTCCTTTTGTTGTCCTATGTTTTCAAAGAAAACTGATGCTACTAAAGAAGGTTCTCGCAGGACTGATTTTCAGTAGGTTTGCTTTCAAGGCAGGATGAAATTTTGGCTTCTAGGATCTGGGCACTGCAGGTCATCCTGTCAACCAGAGTAATCTGGTCATCCTGTAATATCATTAGCTTTTAGATATCTGATATTTTAATATTGAAGTCCTTCCTTTGTTTTACCTTTTCTTAGAAACCAGAGTGAATGTTTCTGATTTCACAAACCAAGAATGGCTTTTTCCAGAGACTACTGATAACTTTGATCAGTTGCTGATCCAGTACCATGGTTTCTGTGCATGTTCAGTTGGTGTGAAAGGTATCACCCTACCAGGTATGCTTTGTGGTTAGATATTTTCCATACAATATATTTACACAAGGATTAGGAAAAATGTAAAGGCATTCTGAATGCATCCTCTTATGTCAAAGCTGGAATACTGTTTTTTCCATATTCGCAATTTTCACCCCAGGTAACTTATTTCCCTTGTTAAAGTATCTTTTTTAAAATACACAAATAAACTGCCCTTAGTAGAAGGCAGGATGGCTTGAAGAGGAGCAGGGGCAGAAACAAGATGGGATGGATAAATGTTTCTTCCTGCTCTATATGAGTCTGTATAACCTACACTGCAACTGAATACAGGTTTGGTTACTGTTGTTAATGTGCTGTAATGCAGGCATAGGGAAATGGCAATTCCTTCTGTTTTGTGCATCCATATGTGTAAACATAGCCATTCATGCCTACCTCATATGTATTTTAAATAGTTGTGACAAAGTACTAAAAATCTTTCCTAAAAGAATGCAAAAGTGCACTTGATTAAGTCAACTAATTGTAGGAATTTTTGGTCTCTCTAGGCTCATCTGTCTTGAAAGTTAGCCTTATTTCAACTATCCTAGTTCATGTTTCCCATCTTCCTGTCCTTTCTAGAACCTGTCCATATAGAATTTTTTAAACTTATGGAAGTTTGCGAGGAAAATATGGCCATTTACTAGTCAGTATTAAAGAACAGATACTTTTATGGCAATGTAATTCACTTACACTTAGTATTGCACATGAGAACAGCTGTCCTTAGTTGGATTGAAGGTCTCTCTAGCCCTGTATCTGATTACTGCACATGGATGGTCATGAACACTTTAAAATTCTGAGAATTCAAGTCAGAGTGATCTTTCCTTAATTATATCCCTTCAATCCTAGCAGTTGGTGGTTATGGGATTTTCTCTGATTAATGTTGAGTCTGTAACCTTCTGTTGAATAATCCTTCAAAGAGGTTTTAATTTATCTAATTGATTTTGGAATCCATCTAGAGTTTGTCATGGGATGTTCTTATTCTCAAGAGCCCCACAATTATACATGCTATGAAAAGGTACCTCTTTTTGAGATGGTTTTAAGCTCTGGCTTGATAATTTCAACAAAGACTTGATAGTCCTTCTGTTAGGAAAATTACTAAATAGTAATTTTATATTGCACACAATTCATGGTTTTATAACCCCCTACCATATTATTTCTTTTTTTCTGTTTAAAGCTGAGGAGGCTTTCTTCTTTAACCCCTCCTTCTATGAAAGGTATCACAAGCCTTTGATCATCCCTAGCTCCCTTTCACTTGTTCTGTTGTGTTGGAACAAAATTATTGTATTGTTATTAATTATTTAAATATTAAATATTATTATTATGTAATTATTATATAACAAAATTATTGTATTATTGTATTATTACAAACATTATTACGGGTTGTTATAATATTGGTTTTCTTCTCTTCCTCTGTTTGCATACTAATAATTTCTTTTTTGACTGAGTGTGTTCAAGGTCTGTGATGATTCTGGTCTTTCCTAGGCAATGACATCTGAAGCCCAACCTGCTACTGTCCTTGAAATCAGTTTGTGTTTTCCTGTATAAGTTATTTGGCCTTTATTGACACTTCATTTTCTCTCTTAATTTGTTGTTTGGCTCCCCAGCTGCTTTATCTGCTTCTTCAGTTCATCTCAGTGTTATGCCCTTTGGTATAAATGCACTACTGATCTGCAATCAGATATTTGCTGAAGATTTTAGGGGAAACATTTGAGGGTAAAGATTGGTTTCTTATGCCTTTGCTATATGTGTTTTATCTGTTGTTTTTCTGAGACATGCACCTAAGGCATGCTGGGTGTGAACTGATCAAAAGCAGTTTTACTGACCTAACGAAATAGAGTTTTCTATATTTTAAAAAAGCTTGCTTTTAAGGGTTTATACTGAGTTCAGAAATGAAGGAAGTGAAACTAACTTGAGGCAAACACAGAATCTTGATTACAAATGTCTTTTGTATTGGATATCATACTGTTCACTATTTTAATTTGTGGGACTTATTTTGGGTTAGTTTTTCTTCTCATTTTTAGGAAATCCTGCTATTGGAATTTTGAAGCACAAGGAGAAATACTATGTTTTCAGTTCAAAAGAGGATGCATACATCTTTGCTGAAGATCCAGATAAGTTCATTCAATTGAATATAGAAAAAGCAAAAAAATATGCAGAGCTAATTCAACTGCTTGAGCTCCATCATCAGTTTGAATACCTTGTTCCACATACACAGGTACACACTGCCCATGCCTCTTGCTAAACAGCTGCTGGGTCACTGGTTGGTCTGTCCTTTCTAAAAGGGAACAGATGATACCTATCTTTAGGAAATAAGTAAAATCCTCTGCCTGTCCATCTTTTCCAGGTCTTCAGAGTGTTGAAAAAATGTTTCTACTTAGTGTCATTCTCACCTTATCTATTCATAGGAGAATATGTAAATCCAAAGCACTCTGGCAGTGATAAAAGCTGCTAGTCCATAGCCTAGGCAGGTCTTGTGTCTGATGTTTCTTTTCCTCATTTTTGCAAAAGTAGCTTAAAGGACCAGTAAATAAATGCAACAGAAGATAGGTCAGATATCACGTTAAGTGGAGCTTTAGCTCAGCAGTCCATCCATGTGTGCTGGATGAGGGTGTAGTTGTATCTGGGGACAGGAGTTATGGAACATATTAAAAAATAAAAGGAGAGTCACCAATAATGAATGTGATGGTGTTATTCTGGGAAATTCAAAGACTTGGTGTGAATTTATAGGCAACATTCTCTGTGATCCACTTGTGAATTTTAGATCCCTAGCAGTGGAAAGAATGTAGTCTTGAACTGGCCCTTGGTTTGAAACATAGTTTATATTCCAGCTATAGCAGAGATGTGTGCACTTCTCCCAGTTATGATTTGTGATTTTTAGTCCATTCATGAAGACAAACTGGGGTGGCTGCATCATAAAATACTGGTGATGGGACCCATTTTTTCTAAAATCCAACAATTAAGCACTCACTCGGTAGACAGGAGCCTGCAACTCAGCTGTGGCCTCTGCCTCAAAGGTTTTCTGTCAGAAATTAAATCCACCAGGTGCTTAATGTTTTCCTTTTAGTGGGGGCATGGGGAACAAAAATATTGTTGAATGTAAAAATCATTATCCACTTGTGGTTTGCAGGTCTCTATTTGCTTTTAAAAAGTACTATACCCATATGCTATTTCGGTGTATTCTTCTCAATGCCTTGCTTGGCTTTGGTTGTTTCTTTTCATCCAGGCCAGAAAGGCAAGCAAAGGTTCAATGAAACCACCCCTAAAACGTGAGAGTGGTACTCAAACTGATACTCATATCTTGCCTCCAACTATTGTGAGATCCTATGAATGGAATGAATGGGAACTGAGAAGAAAAGCTATAAAATTGGTTTGTACTGTTATCAGATTTTCGTTGTTGGATATAACAAATTTATAATAAATTATTCTTAATTTTTGTTCCTTGAAACATAAATCTAACCTTTTATTCAATAACATATACTTCATTACAACTGCTCCAATTTTTTTCTAGATATTCTCTCTCCTTATTTTTAGACTTCTCTCACTTCTTACATATTTTTCCCTGTTTTTGAGCAGTGCTTCCACTTCTATATCTATTAATTTCAAATTTTTCAGTTGCCTTCTTTATGTAATAAGAGTTTGTTGTTTTGAATTGAATTGCAATGGATATTAAGGTTGTTCTACATTCAAATCAATTTATTTGGTTGAAGATACTACTATATAATTTCTTTGTGAGAAAAAGCAAAAGCAAATGTTTGTCATACTATCAGGATTTTCTGATGGATTGGAAATCACAGTCTGTCCATAGAAGGTTGACCACGTATGTACATAAAAACTTATAAATTAACAGTAAATATGTCAGAAGCTTCTTTCTAGGGTTTGCCAGCACATGTAGTTGTCAAGGTATAGCACCTGATTTTCAGAATTCAATCAAAACAAACAACTTGTGAGTACAGGGAATATTGCAGTTAACAATATCAATTGAACATATAATACTAAAGGTTTTTTTTTTACTCCTGTGAACAGATGCACTGTGGAGGTCTGTGGCCTACTGGGCAGCCTATTTCCTTTCTGTTTTCCTTTTTGCCGTGAAATCTTTAACATTATGAAAGGAACCAAAATTTTGGACTGAGGAGTCTTGCCAGTGTTGCTAGCTCATAAAGGATTCTAAGAAATAGTTGGTACTGAGGTATATAAAGAAACCAATTAGGTTTACAAGAAGCCTAGCTAAAAGCCTCTTTTGCTTCTGTAAAGGTAAAAAGTACAGAAATAAACATAAGATGTAGTCAGTCGCTCTTCAGCATAAGCAAAAGTGGAGATTTTCCAATATCTGGTCGTGAAGACCATTCACAAACAAATTTATAGCTCATTAGTTTGAAATATTTAGAGAAAGTACTTTAAAGTACTAAGGGTGTTCTAGCCTCAGCTGTCCAAATGTGAGATTAGTGATATGGAGCTGAGAGAAAAAATCCCAGATGCATGCAAAAGTGCTTTCACTATGCTAATTTGTAATATGGAGATGATAAAACATTTAATAACAAAGTGATAAAATAACAGAAATAGTTTACCAGTGCATCAATGAATTTGATACTTCAGGAAAACATCAGACATATTTGTGGGTTTTGTTAGAGGATGAGCTCACATGCCTTTGGTGTTTTTTGTGTTGTTCATACTTAGCCAAAAAACTTGTAGTGGTATGAAATATTAAGCTATTACTTTGTTAGAAAACCTATATGATGTTAGAAGTAAAATTTTTAGCTCACATTTGTTTCTCTGTGCAAGCATAGTTCCTTGTAATAGCATACATTCCATCATTAAAACCCTCGGGAAAAAAAAACACACAACAAAACAAAACTTAATATATTGTCTTTCTTCCCATGGCATCTTCTCTATAAGTTCCTTATTGTTCTTTGCTGGATTCTGCTTGATGACTCTGCATATAAGATTCAGTTGTAGATTAAGGTACCAAAATGTGCCTACATTTAGGTGCTTCACCTTCCATTCCAGCAGAGAGAGACCTCAGTGGTGGAGGCTGGAGAATATTTTAACTTGCCCTGATACAACATTTAGGACATTTGGCCAGCTGTATCACTCTCCAGCTTCCACTGACTCCAGTCTTCACTGACTGGACTGGACTCCAGGGACTTCCTCACTTACTTGGAGGGGCCTGAATTCCAGCATGAGACTGTATTTTGTGTGTTTTGAGGACAACATTATATCATAATTTACAGTGTTTTGCATTGTTGCTGACACAGAAGGCTCAGTGGAATAAGGAACATTTTTTTGTTTTAAGTGCTGGCATTGGAATATCAATGCTTTGTGAGAAGTAGTTTTGTTGTTGTATTTATGGCAATTTCTGTGAATAACCAGCTTTAATCATAAATTGCCCTAACTTTTACCCCTTGTCAAGGGGCTAGTGAGCAATGTGGTATAAAAAGGCATTTTTTCACTTTTATCTGATAATTTGTGACACCAGCCTCTAAACTTCATCACATTTGGCAGAAACCAAAGACCGGAAGCACTTGCGATGAAAACATTTTATTCTAACGAAACAAAGGTGAAGCATTTAACAAAAGTTGAAGGACAATGACCAGTGGTATGAAAATATTAAGAGACTAGTTTAAAATTGTGTGGGTATCTAAAGTGCTGTTCACACATCCTGTTAGTTCAGGATTTACCAAATCACAGTCACAGCTGTGTATTGACAGGAGGGTAAGGTGGGCCATGTTCCAGGTTTGTGAAGCCCAAGGATCTAAAATAGACAAATACTTGTGAGTATATACTGGTGCTGAAATGTTCAAACAAAATTTTGCTTAATCTGATTCTTTTTGTGTCTTTAGGCCAACTTGCGCCGCATGTTAACTCATTCCATGCAGACTGATCTCAGCCACATGAGAAGGGAGAACTGCACCCAAGTGTACCTGCCAAAAGATGCTGGCACCCAGACTAAGCGTGACAACTCAAGCAATGTACCCAAACCCCAGATTTTCTTGAAAGGTCTCCGAGGAGGATCATCTCCCACTACTCATATGGTCGCAGTAGACTTAACAAGACCACTGGATGAAACTTAAGTAAAAAGGAGAAACCTGAAGCTGCATCTTGAATGTGTATATAAAAATCCCTGAATATATGTGAATTTAGACACTAAAGATTTTGCCGTGTCTCTTGATTCCAGGAACAGTTGGTCTGTTTCATTTATCTTATCTGTTGGGACTGCTGACTGGCATTAAGTGACAGAAGTGATAAGCCTGAAGCACAGATTTGAAATAGCAGTTTAGAATCAAGATGTTCCCAAAGACTTTCACTTCCAACATTTAAATATGTAGCATTCTGGGATTTTACTGAAGTTTTAATGCAACAATTGCTCGTTGAAATACTGTCTTTAAGTGAAAAAACTTACCCCAGGAGAGTCATTCGAATGTCACAGCTCCAGCCTTAGAGCAGAATTGTCAAGAAGGCAAAACCAACAAAATGAAACCAGTCTGGGTCCTTGGGCCTGTCTGTTTGTGCTGGCATTAACCCAACCCAATGAGTGCAGACCAAGGCTAGGAGGTTGAGAAGAGGGCTTCTGTCTTGGGTGGTTCTGGAACCCTTTTAGGTCTCTAGCAATTTCTTGGCTGAACAGTGTACTGGTGAGCACACTGAAAACCATAGGGGAGCTTGACTTCAGGGGACCTTTTTGAAAGCTGTTTTGCTTGTGTTTGAAAAACTAAAGCACAACAGAGAAAGTTTTTAGCTTTATGTCACTGTGGCAAAGAATTATGTGCCAGGTCTGATCAATGCAACTGCAGATGGTATTTCTGTTTGTGAAAACACAAATTATTTGAGTTTCAGGATGAAACATCTTCTCAAATGGAAATGGGTACTTTAAAACAGAGATTTTTTTGATGACAATAAAGACTTCCTCAAGCTGCTGTCTGCACAATGTCCAGGTGCACAACTGTGATTGCATAGGGTGTGCTGTTTCTAAATTTATTTTTTTGTGTATGTGCATTGTGATGCAGTGTGGTTTCCTGGCTCATAGCTAGACAAGATTGTGACAATGAAGATTCAAGCTGCTGAGTGATTTTTCTGTGGCATTGTGCAGGATAGCACTCTCTTGTTGTTTTCCAAGGTATTTGGCTTCACTTTTAAAAGTTACACAATAGGGACTAATCCCCAAAGCATTATTAAAAAAGAACAAAGGAGTGTGAGGGGAGCACTAAGAAAGAACTTTGCTAAATTGTTTTTGACTACGTGATTTTCTCTGCGGGGAAAATAAACTAATCATCAGCAGCTAGATGTGCTGCTCCTCCATGTTTTTAAATTATGAGCAGGCACTAATGATTAGATTTATTAATTAAAATACCAATGCAATTACTAGCTGCAGCTCTTTTCTTTTTTTTTTTTCCGAGAGAAAAATACTGTGTCGCTTCTTTTTATTGCTGTGATGTCTCTATATTATCATAATTTGCTTTGAAGCTTTTATGTTACAGTTCTTACCAACAAACTGGTATTTCAAGAATCCAGAAATACATTTTGTTTAAAAGTAAACTGATGATCGAAATTTCATTTTATTCTACTTTGTTATTTTCCACTGGAGAAGGTACTGCAGTGCTGTAAAATACAGGGGAATACAGTTGTAACCTCCATCTCGGTTTTTCTCGCGGCAGAAACGTGTCGGTGGCTACGAGCTTGCTCCTGGCAATGAGAAACAGGCGTGTGGGATTCCTGGATGTTGGCTGCCAGTGAAACAGCTCCGGAACGCGGCCGGGTGGAGCAGGATGCTCTCCAGGATATCCAGGCGGGACGGAGCTCGACTCGATGGTTCGGCGCGGGCGGCGGGGCGCTCTGGGCGGCCGCGCCGCACTCTATGGTGCGATGGGAGGAGCGGCGGGGCACGGCGGGCGGCCCCGGCCCGGCGGTCCTGAGGCCTTCGGCGAGCACCATGTCGCCTCCGAAAGGTAAGGCCGGCGGTGCGGGGCTCCTGGCGGGTCCCGCGGCTCCCGGTGGGCGGCACGGCCGGAGAACGGGGACAATTTCCACCCGCTTTCCCAAGAGGAAACGCGACCCGCGCTCAGCCTCCTTCTGCCTCCCCCGTGCCAGAGGGAGTGGAACTGTCCTCCCCGCTGGTGGCTGTGGCACCGGGCGCCACCACCGCGGGAGCGAAGGGGGGAAAGGGGCTACGCGGGGTCGCGCTGGGGAGGGGCTCTCCCCGCCTGCTTTCCCGCCCTCCCGCTCTCCTCCCGCCGCCCGGGAGCTTCTCCTCGCGGTGTGGCACCGCTGCGTCCCCGGTGTGTGGGGGGCGGGTGCTCCCGGTACGGGGCTTGCCGGGTCCCCGGGACGCCTCCACCTTTAGGATCCGCCACAGTCGCGTCTCCCCCTCCACCAGTTCCCCTCTGGGAGCGTCTGACCGTGCCGCAGCATCTTTGGGGCTTATCCCGGGGCGCAGGCGGTCAGTGCACAGGGACATCCACTGCGCCCACCCTGTGGGCACCGCAGGTGTCCCTGGAAACGCCGCCGCGCCCAGGTGCATATTGGAGTGTGCTTAGGTTGGACATTAGGAGGAATTTCTTCACAGAAGGGATGATTAGTTGCTGGAATGGACTGCCCGGGAAGGTGGTGGAGTCACGATCCCTGGAGATGTTTAAGGAAAGACTGGATGCGGCACTTCGGGGTACAGTGTAGTTCACTTGGCGGTGTCCGGTCATAGATCAGTCTCGATGAAACCAGAGGTCTTTCCCAACTAATTGATTCCCTGATTCTCAGGGATTCTGTGTACAGCGAGGCCAGAGCTCACACGGTCCCGAAGCCAGAACCTCGGGCAAGCCAGGGGGGTTTAAATCCGCCAGGACGGCGCCGCCTGCCCCTCTTCCAGCTCCCCCATGGAGGGCCTTGCCCGGGGCTCCCCAGCTCCGGCGGTGGCTTGGCGGGGCCTGGCGGGGTGAGGGGCAGGAGGCTCCAGCAGTGTGTGCCGGGCACCTGCCACCCCAAATTACCTGGCAGGCAGCGGGCTGTGCTCCCATGCCAGGCTTGGCCCGGGGCTGCCTTCCAGGAGCCCTGGCAGAGCCCTGAGATCAGCCGTGGAGATGTGTGGGAGGCTCGCACTTTTATCCTGAGGCTTTTGGCCTGTCTGGTCCCTTTTTGCCAGAAATAATTTCATCCAGGTGGGATTTACTTGGAAAAAACCCAAAAGCTTCTTTCAGCTTTTCTTTTCTTTAGGCAGGTGTAAGTTCAGATTTATTCAGCAGAAGTTATGGGTGCCCCAGCTATGCTTTCTTCTGCTCCCCTCGCTGCATTGGTACTGATGCAGACATGGGAGCCAGCCGAAGAAACGTCCAGGCCGAAAAGAATTACAAATACCTTTTTACATAATGTTGGAACTATCTAGTCTAGATACTAGATTTGTTATGTCTTGCTGCCTTTGGCATATCCAAGTTTCCAAACCATTGCCAAATTGGGGCTTTTTTTTTTAAGAGTAGTTACTAGAGGCAAGGATTAAGTTAGCTTTAGTTTGGTGGTGCATAGACTTAAAATCTTCATGTGTCAAATATAATTTCTGTCAGCACTGAATCATCATTTGAAGATACGTTTTTGTAAAACCAGATGGGGTTAGTTATATTTCCTGATTGTTATGCCCCTGCATTTCCTCCCCACAATCCAAATTTAATTTAAAAATGGGTTACAGCTTGTAAGTCTCTTCTAAGCATTGTTAGTCCAAAAACTAATTGCCTCTACCTTTTAAAAGTGGTTACTGACGTGGGTAAGATTTTTATCTATGAGGAAGTAGCTAATTTAAATGATTGCAGTGGCAGGAGGTATTAACTGTACCTTGCAGAAATGTTACGCAATTGAAGACATCTCTGGTTTGAAAGTAACATGAACCAAAGCATTGATCACACTGGATTCAGCAACTCGTTCCTTTATTAAATGAGCTAAGTTATTACAAAACTACTTATCCTCTATCTCAATCCCTAATCAGCAGACGAATACAAACTTACACCAATTAAAACACATTTCTTTAGGATATTTAGAACATGACAGTGGCCCCAAAGGTGCTGCTGAATGACCAATACCCACCAGAGAGATGCCAAACATAGCAATCTACCAGTGTGAAAAAAGATTTTGTAGAAGCCACACATTTGCTGATGTCTCTTGGTGGGCTTTGCCTTTGTGCAGAGGAATCCCATTTGGAGTTGTGTGCTGTTCTCCCAGCTGGTTCAGATGCAGGCTCAGCATTCCCTGACCTGGCAGTGCACTGGAGTGGCCTGATGGAGCTCTCAGGCCTTGGAGGAGTGCAGATGGATGAAAAACTGCCTTCTTCCAGGGGACCTTGGACAGGCTAACTCCAAAGTTTTGCAGGATAGTAGTTGGTCTGGGTCAAAACTGATTCTGGTATTGCTACTGTCGTACGAGTATATCAGTGGGGAGGACAGAGGGGATAACACGAATGATACACAGTCCTTGTGTCATTTAATTTACTGCAAGAGCCTTAACCTTAGACCTTTCCACAGGGATTTTTTCAAGAAAGTCCTTTGTGTGAAGTCCCATCACCATTCAGAGCAAAATCTTCTTTTACTAACTTAGGTGGAAAATAGGGCTGACAGAAATGCTGCCTTTTTTATTAAGATTTGTTAGATTTCTTTGCTTATATTGAATTTTTCCTCTCTTTTTGCTTTTGCTAGTCTGCCAATACTCTTTGTGTCAGAGTTCAGTGTATTACACGAGGAGGATCAGCTGCCATTTCAGAGCAAGTGCCTACTGTCAGCTAGAGAGCAGGAAAGCAATGAAAGAGTTTTTGATTGTTATTAGATAAATGTTAATGTATTATTAGTTTTTTCTGGAATGAAGGATGATTACAAGGGCAAGAGAGCATCTCATTTTCAAACACTTGGGGTTCCTGTACAAGCTTCTTTGAGAAGCTGTAAAATTTAACCACAATTTTTTTATGGAAGGTGTTTCCTAACATTGTAATTATTGTCTGCTGACACAGTGGTGTTTGATTCACCCCTCCAGCTGGAGAACACACTGTTTCAGTTCTTAAATGAAAATGGGGGTCACACTGAGTCTCTCTCTGTTTTGTTTCAGAAAATGTCAGCTTGCTGTTCAAGCTGTACTGCCTCACGGTGATGACCCTGGTTGCTGCCACCTACACGGTGGCACTGCGGTACACCAGGACAGTGGAGACTGAGCTCTACTTTTCAACGACAGCTGTGTGTGTCACTGAAGTTATCAAGCTGTTCCTGAGCCTGGGCATCCTGGCTAAGTAAGTGTGGGAGTGCTGATCAGTGTTTTGAAAACCAGTCCTTGCTTCTAACCTCAGATTCTCGGGTCCTGAAGTGCAGGTATGTTTGAGAATGTGGCTGGATAATGGTGCTGAGGAAAGGTAATTTAGAGCAGGTTAGAGCTTGTGAGTCCTCATCAACTGAAACTGCTTTGTATACAGCACAATATTCAGGTGTATCCTTTCTACATATTTTCTATTTTTGGAATCAGTTCAGAGTGTCAGCATGGATTATCCATGATGTTTTGGTCTTTAAGATGTTGGTGTAGATGAAACTCAGACTTTGATCATCTGCTGTGAGCCATCATCTGATGAGTTACATAAAATTCTAACGTTCCTACTAATAAATTTTCCCATACAATGTTGCAGACAGACATTTTGCTGTCTCTAATAATTTGCAAGCCAATGCTGAAAGACTGTGATCAAAAAATAGTAGTCTCTGTAATCCCCGTCTGCTGCTAAGAACTAGAACATTAGTCCAGGCATGAGCATCTCAAATAGGGAGGCTATCAGTCTGCTGCCTTTTCTCCTTTTCAGCTTCCCTGTGCTACATCCTTCCTAGGAAGAATCTTTATATTCTAGGAATATAAAGATTTTTTCTATATTTTCTATTTCTATTTTTTTTCTATTTTCCAAATCCAAGTTCTTGCTGTTGTGATAGAATTTGTCCTTTTAGGGTCTCTGTCTCTCTTTGTGGCATGTGGTACATCAGAAGGCTGGCTGTTATGTGCTCATGGAGTCACATGATGTACTTCAGATTTTCATCAGATCTTTTCCTCTGAACACACACATGGCATTTTACTTGCTTTAGATGTGAGGCAATATTTGAATTTGGTGAGGCAACTGTGACAAACTGCTTTTTTAATTTAACCTTTCATTAAGTGGAATGTGTTAGAGAAGGCAGATGTGACCAGTGGGGAATGTCTATTTTTCTTTACATGCACCCTGGACTTTTCTGTCAGCACAAAATGCTGGCAGAAATGACTCTGCTGACACGTGGTTCTGCTGTGGTTCTCACTGTTGTGACCAATGAGGATCCCACTTCCTCTCTGGAGACTGTAGCAGCCCTGACTGTAGCTTCCCAGTAGTGAGGGTAGAGAGCTACTTCTGGGCAGCCTCACCTGTGTGGGTAATTTGTCAAATCTTGTGCACCTGGGACTCAGGCTGTTTATAGTACACCTAGTGCAGCAGGGTAAGCAATCCCTTTTGTTAAGGGTCTGTAATATTTTCTTCATTAAATGTATGAATGGTCTTTTTTACTTGAAATAATTAAAAACTAGATTACTTTTAACTCAGAAAGAAGTCTTAGCATGTTGATGTTTTTAGAACAGCCCAGCACAGCAAAAAGTGTCTGTAGCCCGTTATTTTCCCTTAGTCAGCAGAGGATGTGTGGAATGGAAGTGTAGCCAAGGGGGCAAGCATGGGCTGAGCTTTCCTTAGCTGGTGGCAGTAACTGTTTTGTCTTGACAGATATGATGAATAATGTTTCCTCCTTCATTTTGCTTTTCATAACTCTGTAGATCTGCATTTTCCTCACTAATTTATTTTCTAAGCCAGGAGCCCTAGTTTAATTTTTCTGGGATCATCATAGTACCCATCCTTAGAGCATTTCAGTATTGTTACATCCCTTTTGAAACAGGATCCAGAGCTGCATGCTGTATTCAGGATGTGAACGTGCCATGGCAGAGAGTGAAGGTGTTTTCCCTCTTGGCCTCAGTTCCTTTCCTAAGGATTCTGCTCATTTCTCTGAAGCTGATGCCATCCTTGAGCTGGTGCCCTCCAAGAACTACTTGCATTTTTTTGCCAGGTCTCCATAACTAGATGAGAGAGGGCTGCTGTATATAGGGGTGGCCATTTCTTATGTTCTTTTCATTTATTGACACCTGAGCCTTACTTACCAGTTAAAATGGGAAGAATCAGATTCACTGAGCTGTTTGGAGGTTGTAAGGTCTATTCTGATCTGGTCAGCTGGTGGGGTTTTTTCTCTATAGCTGAGGGAGAGATGGGCACCAGCAGGCACTGTTCATCAGGCCAAGCTCACCTCTCCTTGGTAATGTGTCTGGCATCCTGGTGGGTCCAAATTTGCCAACTTTCTAGTAACCTCCCCTTTCAGATCACTTATGATATGCTGAACAGCATCAATTCCAGCACAGCTTCTTTCTCTGTCTCCTTTACAGCTTCCTTCAGTTTTAAATCTCACCAATTTGTCTCACCCAAGGTAAGGTGCCTTTGTAGTTCAGGAACCAGTCCTGTTTTTTTACTGTACAGCAGCATACATTAGGGTGGGTACCTTTGCTTTTTGAAGGAGATAGCATTGGTAACTGCAGTATACAGGATACTAGAGTACAACTCTCCCACTGTTCCAGCTGCCAAATTTGTTTTCTTACACATTATTACATGATGCCTTCACTGTTTACTCTTAAAGCATCTCCTGGAGGGCACATTGAATGCCAAAGAATTGTCTTTCAAAAGAGAAGCTTATGATAGTTTAAGCTGTGCTAATTGTTAACTGAAGTATACTCTCCTTTCTCATGCTTATTTAAAGTCCTGTTCACTATCTGGTAATAGTATTTGCTACATTCTTAGCTGGTACATAACTACTTAGTCATGGATGAAGAAAAGCAGAGCTGTTTTGCAAACTCCAGTTTTAACTTCAGCTTTTCTAACAAATGTGTTTTTCTGTTGCATAACTGATAGTTATTAGTATCTCTCACCTCTTCATACTTAGAAATTGGCTTTGTCAATGGGGTAATGAATTTATGAAAGGGGAAATGGCTTTAAAGTGGAAGAAAATAGGTATTAGGAATAAATTCTTTAGTGTGAGGGTGGTAAATCTCTGAGACAGGCTGCCCAGAGATGTGGTGGATGCCCCAACCCTGTAGATGTTCAAGACCAGGCTGGATGGGGCTTGGAGCACACTGGTCTAGTGGAAATTGTCCCTGCCCATGGCAGGGAGGTTGAAACAAGATGGTCTTAGGGTCTCTTCCAACCTGTACCATTCTACAAAGAAAATTTATAATGTTTTAAAATTCAAACCTAGATCAACATCAAGAAAGCTGAATTCAAGCTAGATAATTGTTTATTTTCTAATTTGATCTTGCAGTGTACTTCTTTGGGCACCTAATTTTACATTATCAGCTGTACATGGAGGTTTGCTTTAAGTTGTTTTTTGGTCATGTACTGAATTCAACCTACAGTTAGAGATTCTTGGTAAGTGCCTGCTTCAGAAGCACATCCACTGCAGAGATGAACTATTAGACAGTTTATCATCTTGTCCTCAAAATCTGAAGGGAAGATGGTGATTATTAGACACATGTTATTCTTCATTGCTGAAATTTTGTTCTTGAAGTCAAAGTAGGCAGAAGTTACTATTGCTGCTGCAACTTTAAAAATGTGATCAGCAAATTCACTGAGCATGGTCTGGAACAGAGGCAGTTTAAAAATTATTTTAAATATTATTTTAAAATTATTTTAAATATTGTTTTATAGTTTAAATATTATTTTCTTGTTTGAGAGCCCACCTTTGTATCAATGAATAGAAGAAGTTATTCCTGTGTGGGTTTTTTTTTTACTTCTTATTTTCATAGAGTAGAACCACATCTGTGCTAAATATTTTATTTTCAGTTAGACATTTGAGATAGAAGTACTTTAGTCCAGCTGTACTTGGGAATGACCCAGTTTTCTTATGCATCTTATCTCCTAATCCTAGACAATGTAATAAATACATTCAGAAATGGAACAAACCAAAAAAATCTGCCCATAACATCAGTGACTCCTAACATTTTATACAGTTCTGTATCTAGTCCAATTAACCATGGTGAGCTGTAGCATGAACTCTTCCCCTTTCTTGTATTGCAGACTTCACTTTAAGTGCTATTTGTCCATGGATTTTCTTGTCACAGTTATTCCCTGTGGACAGACATGTCTGGTTTTTTGTGTGTTCTTTTTGTAACAGAAAAATGCAAAAAGAATCCCTTGCAGCTGCCTCTGCCTAACGACTACTCTCCCTACAGGGGAAAATAAAAGAGGAAAAGGAAGTAAATGCTTGGTGAAAGTAGGGAGGAAGGAAAGGAAGGAGAGAAATTTGGATGGAAGGATCATGAGAGGGTAAAGCCTGTAAATCTTCAGAGAGGAAAAGTTGAACAACTGGAGTGCAGAGTCAGTGGTTGATCAGGAAAGGAAAATATGCTGAAACAAGGTGGTTAAAGCTATTTATTCATACAAGTGTGCAATAGAAACACAAAAATTAAATTTAAGAGCAGTACAGCTTACAAGTTGAAAGGCCTGTGAGAGGCAGGAATGATTTGGGATGTTGGTACTTGTCAGTGCTAAGCGAGAGAAGATTGGAAAGGGGAGCCGTGGGAGAACTGGGAAGAGGACTGGAGCAGCAGCAACAAGTAAGCAGCAAATGTCAGATTGATGTACAAGCGATGCGGGAGCACCGGTAATGCAGAGGGCAGCTGTGAAAAGCTGAGGAGCAAACTGCAAAAGCAGCCAGCAGCAACACGTTCTTCCCCATTGCCTGCTCTGTCACACGCTGTAACTACTTGAAGGAGAGGTGTGAAAGGCAAAGACAGGGACAGGCGACAGGGAGCCCCCACACGCCCGCCAGCCCTCTTCATGTGTGTGCTGCTGCTGGTCCAGCCTCTCCCACAGCACAAGTGAGACTGGGAGCCCATGGCTGCCTGAGGAATGAGAGGCTTTTCTAGGTAAGAAGTGTGCAAGGGTACAATGCTTTTTTGACTGTACTGTGAGGCCTAGTTTAAAGGGCATCTGGAAAATCATGGGCATTTGACAACACACACAAACATTAATACCCAGTAAAAAAGGGGAGATGTGAACAACAGCCTTCTGTTCCACTGCCTATATTGACACACTGCTACATATTAATGCATCTAACTTCCTGATTCCAGAATGTTTCTCTCGCCTTCAGGGCTTTCTACTTGTTGAAAACCTCACTTGTTTTTTGCCAGTTAAACTTTTTTTTCTTTTATGAACAGAAAGTACAACTGATTATGGAAGATAAATTTTCAGCCCTCCCAAGGGATTGATTTGATTTCTGTTTTAAAATATGGAATGCCCTCCATTATGCTAATATTTTATTTTGCAGAGAAACTGGAAGTCTGACAAGATTAATAACATCTTTAAAAGAAAATGTATTCGGAAGTCCTAAAGAATTGCTAAAATTAAGTGTTCCATCTGTGGTGTACGCTCTCCAAAACAATATGGCATTCGTGGCTCTTAGCAACTTGGATGCTGCTGTCTACCAGGTAATACAGGTTTCTGTCAGTAACAGACCTGGAAATATATTTCTCTTTCCTGGTTCATTAGGCACATGTGTCAGGTATCTGTCTGGCATGCAGCACTCTCTTCAGCCTCAGTGTTAAAAGCAAATCTGTGCTTTGTTCTATTCAGAGCATACACTCTGCTGCAGAGCTCTGGCTTTCTGAGCCAAGCCACTCACTGCTAGAGTCACTTCAAATTCACATTGTTGTAGTTGGAGATGGATATGTAGGAAATCAATGAATATAAAAATCTGTCATTCTGTAGCTGAATTTTCTATTTTATTTTCTTGTTTTGGAGGAGTTTATAAAACCATGTCCTCTACACTACATTCCCATCTTTTCTAGGTGACATACCAGTTGAAGATCCCTTGTACAGCTTTATGTACAGTCCTGATGCTGAGCCGTACCCTTAGTAAGTTGCAGTGGTTCTCTGTCTTCATGCTGTGTGGTGGTGTTACCCTGGTTCAGTGGGAGCCTGCTCAGGCTACAAAAGTACAGGTAAGAGTTAAAATTTTCCCTCTTCAGATAAAGAGTAAATGGTGCTTGATCCTTGGCTTTCAGCTTTACTATGTACCAGTTCAGGCGGGCTTGTGGTATTGCTCTGGTCTCACTTTTTTGGAAATGAAACGGATTGCTCCAATTAGTATAAATTACCACAACCATCATAATCTAATGCACCATCCTAGGAGTGTCTGAGTAATAGATTGTTTCCAGCAGTTGGCCTTGGTAACATTGTAATTGTTGGAACAGAGAACTTGGAATTAAAGCAGTGCAAGGAATAAGGAGCGAAACTCCAGGGAAGTGTGGGTATGTCATTTAAACACACCCTTCAGAGGCACTGACCTAATACTGTTGTAGGGAGAAACAAGTGTCTTCTGTTTCTTAGGTCATAGCTGCTGCTCAGCTGCATTAGTGGGAAAGGTAGGTCATGCCTCTGGGAGTACTGGCTGCAGCCAAGTGGACAGTGCCTCTGAGCACTGTGAGAGCACCCACAGAAAGGGAAACACCACCCAGCTACACTGAGCTGATCTGAGGGCCAGCCCTGGATCAGCAAGGGCACGTGGTGCTGCAGTGAAATGCTAATAATTTTGCTTTACTTAATGAAGTAGCTCTGTGCCCTTGTTTTGGCTGGGAGAGAATTAAATTCCTTCCTAGTAGCTGGTTCAGTGCTGTGTTTTGGATTTAGTATGAGAACAATGTTGGTAACACTGGTGTTTAAATTGCGGATCAGTAGTGTTTAACCATGAGGCCAGGGCTTTTCAGTGTCTCCTGTTCTGCCAGTGAGGAGGGGCACAAGAAACCAGGAGGTAGCGTGGCCAGAAAAGCTGACCTGAACTGGCCAAAGGGATATGCCATACCATGGAATGTTACACCCACTATGGAAATCAGGGAGTTTGGCCAGGAGGGGCTGATTGGTGCTGCAGGATGGGCTGGGCATCTGTCAGCAGGTGGTGATCAATTACTTTGTGCATCGCTTAGTTTTCTTGGATTTTATATCTCTCTCTCCTTTTGTTAATACTAGAATTATTAGGAATTTTTATTTTGATTTAGTTACTCAACTGTGCTTATATCAACCCACAAAGTTTACCTTTTGTTTTCAATTCTTCTCCCCACTGTGGGGCTTAGGGGGAATGAGTGAGGAGCTGGGTGGTTGCTGGCTGAATTTAAACCACAGCACTCTGGAATTGATTATTGTGAATGACTGAAGTGTTGAATCCTTTTTAAAATAATGGTTGATGTTTCAGGTGGAGCAGAACCCATGGCTAGGGTTTGGAGCGATTGCTGTGGCAGTGTTTTGTTCAGGATTTGCAGGTACGGTATTATTTCTGTATGTGGGCTGTATCTAAAGGACTGGAAAACTCTCAGTGTTTGAAACTGAACATTCTACATTTGTTAACTGTCTTCCTCTAATAGCTTATTCCCTCTGCCCATAACTGTCTTCTACTTTTGGTAATTATGGCAGATTCATAACATGATTACTCCCATTGTCAAGCAAATGATAGGAGCATGTACCATTGGTTTTACACAATGCAACATAGAGGGCTGGTTTGCAATTGGAAGTGTCTTTCAAATGCTGTGAATAAGACTGTAGGGAGCAGCATAATGACTCACTCCGTGCATTTAATTAATGTACATCAATTTTATAAAGTTTACTTTGCAGTGAATAGCTCCCCTTTGGTGATCACATGAAATACTTGCATGTTTTTTACAAGGGGAACTGAGCTCCTCACTCAGTTCTGTACCAGCTCAGCTCTGAAATACACATTGCCATAGTTCTGTAGGTGGAAAATCTAAGTGGGATGTAGAGGGAGCATGTGGAAGGTAGAGAGTTAGAGTAGTAGCAGGAAGCCTGGATAAACTCAGTGAAGGATTTTTGGTTTTGTTTATTTTTCCTTTGTTCTACAACCAGTGTCTCCTCTCAGTGTAGTTTTTTCTCTGGCTTCTGGAGAAGGACACTAAAACTTTGGGACAAGTGAACTGGTGCTTAGAAATAAAGAAATACAAATTACTTGTTAATTTGAAACTTGACTGACAGGGGCATATTCCCCTGACTGTAAACTGGATTCTTCTCCTCTCCCCTGTAAAAAACAAGGTACTATCACCCACCTCTAGTACTGGAAAATCTTGCAAGAATGATCTTGTGCTGTGCATAGATGCTCATTACTCATGGAAAAACATTCTGGTGGGTAGAGGAGGAGAGTGTCCTTCTTATTTGGTGTCATTTCAGTGAAATAGGCACTTTGAAGTAGAAATACTAAATAAAACAATGTAGAGCTCAGTCAGCTTTTCCTGGAAGGTTATGAATTTCCTCATTTAAATAGGTGCTCCAAAGCTGCAAGACAAAATACAGCCTTCAGAGTCTCCTAAAACTCCTGCTTTCCCAGATAATGTGGGCCAACAGCTGTGCTTCCAAAGACCTGCAAATTCAGAGCACTGACAGGCTGATGCAGGCACCTTAGACACTTAGGGCTTTCTTCTCCTGCAAAAGGATTGCAGCTTGGGTTTCCTTGCTGACAGCTGAAGCTCTGGGGCAGCTGGGAGGGCCTGACTGTGTGTTTCATCCACAGAGCTCCTTGTGCCCCTGGGGCTTTACATGTTGAAAACATAAATTCTTTTCAAATTCCCTTCCTGTTCTTCCTTCCCACGCTCACATGAAGCAGTTATTTTGCCGTTAGACCTCCAGTTTCTGGACCGACCATGTTTTACAGAGTGTTTCATTAGTCCAGCAAAATGTAAAAAAATTTATGTGTGTTTGTCACTTAGAGATGGAAAAGAAGCTTTTTCTTCAAATTGCTGATCCTGTGATAATTTCCAAGTATCTGGGGCCTCAGCAATGCTTTTAAAAGCATTGGAGGGATAATTTAACAGCAAATCCTTTGTGACTTAAAACAGTACTGAGGAGTAGGTTCTCCTCATCAGCCCCCATTCTTTCCTTCTTCTTGCCTAGTGGATTTGTGAAATGTGTATTCACAAATCTAGAAGCATAGTTTTATTGATTTGCCTACTGTTTTCTCAGTTTATAACATGTACAAGTATGGTTCATACTCAAGCCAAACTTCTGTTATGTTGATTACACCTCGTTATGCTCTGTGGGTCTTCTCAGGGGGCAGAAATCTCAAGGTAATTATTCTGGGTTATTTTAAAGGCTGCAGTCATTAACAGTACTAGTTTGTTGTTGTTCACATTTCAAAAATTTATATTCTTATGAGATAATACAGTATTTCCTTGGTTTTATAATTATTTGAACCCCTGGAGTATAAATCTGCCTCCTCATTTATTCACCATAAGTACTCACTGTATTCTATTAAATTATAAAATGCATTTTTCACTAATAAAAGAGTAGAAAGACCTTCCTTGAAGCTAATTTGGGGATTTTTGTGGGGAGAAAGGGGCGTGTGCCTAGGGCTTTTAACACACGAATCTTTGTGCCACCTTTGTTGGTTCCATATTAGTTTCTCATATTGTATGAAGGATGGTGTGAGATACTAATCACCAATAAACTTTTAGTCAATAGGGCTCTCACCAGAAGGTCATGGAAGTCACTGGTAAGAGTTCTGCAAGCTGCTTTCTTTGTTTTGAAATGTAGAGGAAATTCCAGAGCTTGGAAGAGTCCTGGTTGGGTGAGCAGTGGTTAAAAAAGCAGGTGGTGAGGGCCTTGCCAAATGTCTGCCTCGTAGTCTGACAAATGCCTCCCAAGTAGAATAATGAAGAAGTATTTGGGGAGTTTCAGTAATGCAAAGCATAAAAATAATGCTCTTCAGTGTAGTATCAAGAGCTAGAGCTTTAGATTAAAATGAATTCCACTTCCTCAAAACCAACCTGTATTTTCAATTAGCAGAAGGCCTCGGTTTTGATTTGCTCTTGTAATCCCCTGAAGCTGTGGTTTCAGAACGAGCTGCTCTGCCAAGTGCTCTGAAAACTCCTCAGGACAAAGCTCCTGAGGAGTTTTCAGTTTCAGTACTGAGGTAATACAGATCCTCCCTTTCTCCCCTACCCTCCAAGAAAAATTGAACTAAAATAAATCTAAAACTAAAATCAACATAAAATTATTTTCATGGAGGCTGTGGATTGAAAAGGGGTAGGGATAGGAAAGGGTAAGGATAAACAGGATTGAGGGAGACCTTCCCGTGGACTAAAAGCGGATCCCCTTTAGGCCTGAAGGTTTTAACTGCACTTAAACCCAACAGCCCAATTGAAACAATTTAGCAAAAGATTCTATGAGACAACCGTAACTCCGTAAAGGGCTGAGTTAGTTACAAATCTGGAGTACTTGAGAATGTAAGAGAGGAACATTCATAGTCCCTTTGCTGCAGCAGATTCGTGCTCACACAGATGTAACGGAGTTTGTACAAGGGTTGAGCCTTGAGGTATGTCAGCACCAACCCTGGATCCATCATTGGTGTTCAGCAGTGGTCGTCCACAGACAGTGAACTTGAGAGCTTGCTGGCTCTAAGAGGTTGTCTGGTTTTAAAATGCAATAAACCATGAATCATTCTTCTCACTGAAATATTTTCGGGTTTTTGTTTGTTTTGTTTTTTTCAGGAGTTTATTTTGAAAAGGTGTTGAAGAGTTCAGATACTTCCTTGTGGGTGAGGAACATTCAGCTGTACTTATCTGGGATTGTGGTGAATTTATTTGTTGTGTACATGTCAGATGGAGCCAAAGTTCTGGAGAAAGGGTTTTTCTATGGCTACACATACTACGTCTGGTTTGTTGTCCGTAAGTATCTTGTGGTTTTTGTCTTTGACATTGTTTTTCTTCTTTAACAACTGATTGCAGGAAGCTACAAATTCAGGATGACACACTCTTAACTGTGTTTTGAGGGATTTTATTTAAAAGTAACATTTTCTTGGAAGTTATTTACTTATTCAATTTAAAATTGTGCTGAAACAGCAGCCTAAATAATTGACTAGCAAGTAGATAATCTTTAAATGAGTTATATCTTATTTACAGGATGCCATGTAGACATCCCATTCCCCTGAATGATCTATTAAATCATTAATTAGGACAATGTAGCACAAAGCAGGAGCACACTAGTGGAGTAAAATGCATCATTTCAAGAGTAACCTACTGCACCTGTACTTACGGTAACACCTTATCTGCTTCCAGTTCTGGCCAGCGTGGGTGGCCTCTACACCTCTGTGGTTGTTAAGTACACAGATAACATCATGAAAGGCTTTTCTGCAGCGGCAGCCATTGTTCTCTCTACTGTGGCATCAGTCATCCTCTTTGGCCTCCAGATAAGTAAGTGCCTTTTTGCCTTTGATTTGATGACTGTGCACGTTTCCTGCCTGCCCAACCTGCTGCACGCAGCTCCTACCAAAGCCAAACCTCTCCGTTTCCGTTTTTCTGGTTTTAGCTTCAGGTCTTCTCCAGGACTCCTGTGCACTAATGCATCATCGGTCCCTGTTGTGGTACACAGAGGTGCCTGATGACTCTGCTTTCAAAGGCATCGGTGCTTTGTTCTTTCAGAGGCATCTACAACTTCAAACAGAAAGAACCTTTCTGCTTTAAACAGCTTTATTTTCATGCATCACTTTCTGATGCAGTTTAGCGTATGATACAGCTTTTAATCTGGGACTGCTGTTGATGGGTTATTATTTCTTGTTGGGTTAAGTACAGCCAGTGCCAAATTAATTCCTCAGCTATTTCTTCAAGGGCTTTACACATCCCTAATGACTTACACCCACTACTGCATTAACTTCTACTTTCTCCATCTGCTGTGGACACCACCGTGAGAGAAAGTCAAAGAGCACCTGGGGTTGTGACTGACTGACTGATGTGGTGAATGTCTTTGAGAGGAAACAGCAGATGGCTCTGGGCTGTTCTGCAATTTTCTCCCCAGTCAAGTCTGCGTCTGATACAGTGCCCAACACTCCTGCTCAGTCCTTCACTGTTTAGTTGTGGGTTGTTTCCTACCTTAATCCAAAGATGATGTGGGAAAATGGTGGGAAAACTAGCTTTTTGATGTATTATTAGATAAAACTTAATGAAAGTTTGCATAAGGAGAAAATAATCAGTGTTTGGCTACAAAAGAGCACCATAAAGCAAGGGATGAAAAAATTTTAAAAACTTACTTGGGCAGTGTTTTCTTGACAGTTGACACAAATCAAACCTGGACTAATGATCTTTATTAATGAAAGCCTCATTAATAGAGTTTCTTAATAACTCTGTCTAGACATGGAAAGACAAAAAAGGTATTATCACAGGGTACTTTTTTACATACCCTGGCTTTTTATGATTTAAGTTTATTGTAATGTAAGCCTCTACAGATGGCACCTGGACTGCAGGAGATGCTTTACTCTTGCTTTTATGACCACCACCACCACATTCTTACTATGAGACCGACTGGAACTGTGTGGGGATTGTAAACACTCAAGAGATCCCAGGGACAGAGGATGAAGCGAAATGCTGTGACTTATCAAGTTTAATGTCTTGTTTAGTTTTGAATGACAATACTGTCATTCAGATATCATAACTTACATGGCTTGCTGAAGGTTTCTTATATGAATGGTTTTATTTAAACTATTTTGTCTCCTTTCAGCTGTTACCTTCTCCCTGGGTGCTCTCCTGGTGTGTATTTCTATTTACCTCTATGGATTACCTCGACAAGACACCACAAAAATCCAGCCCTCAGAGACTAAAACCTCTAAAGAGAGACTTGCTACTGTGTGATGTCCATAAAAATGGACGAATGGACAAGAGAAAAAATAGACTTTAAAAAAGACTACTTTTTTTTTTCAAAATTAGCCTTAAGCTAGTCATGAAATGGTTTAAGTGGGTAGACTAAAAGCAGAAGTTAGTTCTCTTTTACATGTGGAGTTTCCAGTGGCGGACACTGAGGCTACACTGCAGCTGAGGAGCTGGCTGGGTATTTTATGGAAGGTATTCTTCATTCTTCATCAATAATGAAGAGTCTCATTTACAAGGAAAACCCAATGAAGGAACTGATCACTCAATTGTATAAAATGTATATAACGATGGGAAATCCGTTCTTTGTGTATTTGATAAACTGTCTTGCTCTTTGAGGGCAGAAATGCCTGAAAAGCTTCATAAAAAAAACTATTAAAAAAAGCAACTACTGCCACCATTTTCTCCTAAGATACTTGGCAATTGCAGTTTGATTAATGACAGGAAGAGTTCTTCTTCTAGGCACTAAGCACAAGATGATGCAACTCTACAGGGAATACCCCTGCTTTGAGCATTACCTACCTCAGAGTGACTAGAGGTAGCCCTTCTTGTTTGGTTTAAAGTCAGATGAAAGACTCTGAAGCTGTTTGTTAGAGACTTTCCTTTTACTCTTTAAGTGTTTTTTAAATTCAGCTGTAGGTGTTATAGGGATCCTCTATGCATAGCATAGGGGAAAGTTTTTACTTGTTCCTGTACCTCTGGCTTAAGTGTAAACAAAGTTTCTGTCTAGAAGATCTTTTCTCTCTCAACCTCTCTGCATACAGATGCTCAAAAAGGGCTCTTGTAATGCATGTTAACTTTTAATTTATCAGTGCCAACTGTGCAACTTCAACCTCCTTCCTCATCTTCTGAGGCCTTCCAGATATTTCAACTCTACGTTGAGGGAGAACAGACCCTGGCACATTTGGGCAACTTGACATTCACAGTGGAGTTGAAATGCGACCAATTTCATGCTCTTGGCTATATTTCTTCAAACAGGAATTGTTTTACTCGAAAGTGGGGCATGTTAAACACAGCAGTAACAATCATGCCTAAATTCTCTTCCAGTGGGAGAGGATGGTCCCCTCTGCCTTTGGCCAAGTGTTCCACTACAGTGTTGCTCTTGGGAGTCAAGGCTTCCATGGTGGAAGGTATTGCCAGGCACCTGCAGGACCTCACAGGTGCTGCTCCACCTCTCTACAGCAGTGTGAGGCTGAGGGGTGCCAAGCAGCACCTGCCACGTCTGCCTGTGTGCACAGTGCTGAAGGGAACACTGTGCTTCCTGTTCCACCAGCTGGGCAGCAGTCTCTTCGTGCCAGCCATCACATCAGTGGGTCTGAGGAAGGGCTGAGGAGCAGGGTGTGACAGCTGGCAGTTGGGCTTGGCTGATGTTCCTGAAGGCGGAATGCAGCACAACACCCAGGAAAAGGGCTCTGCAGGGTCTGAGTAACTCCTTCTGTTACAACAGACAGAGAACTTGAAGCCATTGTGCCATTAGGCCTTGGTACACAGGGAGTGGAGAACTCTGCTTAGGGCAGCACAGTTAATACCACTTCCTCTACTAAAAGGATGTGATATTTACATGGCAAATACACAGCAGTTCTCTTTCATGGGAAATTCCAGGTAGAGTAGTGTCTTAAATACACTGCTGCCACCAAAGGTCTGAAGAGAATGAGTGCGATAGCCTTGCCCCTGCAAATGACTGTGCCACACCTGCTGGTAGCATGGAGAACACAAACCTGCCAGCACAGATGGAGCTTCCAGCCTGCAGCAGCAGTGACACACAGGAGACCATCCATATTATTGTGGAAAAAATCATTTTACTATGAGATATGACTTGACATGGGATATGGCTTCGTTACATTTGAGTTACGGGTGTAATGCCAAGAAGTTTCATTCCATTGGCAAGAACTGAGCGTGCTGCGTGGAAGAGACAGAGCCGTGCCTGGAAAACAAACAAAGTCCTTTTAGGGTAGTGCTAGAGAATAGGATGTGGTTCTTGGGACAGCAGTTAGATGCCGAGGTGAGAACTCAGTATGCAGCCTGTTCCTGTGCAGTCTCAGCCCACAGTGGGACTCGGATCTACACAAAACCTGGGTATTGAGGAACATGCCAATGCTGCCAAATTCACACCAGCTGTTGGCAGCCCATTGCACTGTCAACAGAGGAACACTTTGTCAAAGGAAGGTGGAAAGGAATGCCCAGCCCAGCCCTGGAGGCAGAGCAAGCAGAGATGCATGAACAAGAATGCAATGACTAAAAGCTGAACATCTTTCATGCACCAGCGGCTAGTATAGCCGGAGGATACCGCTGGAATCCCTCCCCTCGCTGTGCCTGAGTGACAGGCTGTCAGGCAACTATGGGCTGCTTTGGAAATTGCACTCTCCCTCGTCCATGTCTTGGCTGTTACACAGCTGGCTGTTTGGGAAGGGCTCTATCAAGCTTGCTCCAAAAATCATAGCTCTTGAAAGCTGTCACATTGCAAGATGCTTATTTTTATTTACAGGATAAGGAACTGAGGTTTTCCTTGAAGTTTGATGCAAAGGAATGAATGCCTACAGTATCAAAGCTCAAATACAGACTGCAGCTTCACCAATTCCATGGACTGTTTTTCCCCCACAGCACAACTCAACACTTAAATGTGATCTATGAAAACCAAATAGGTAATTTCTTTTGAAATAGATGAAAGAAAATAAGAGAGGCAGTGTAATTAATATATCATTTACTGAGTTGTTAGGAGGTCAAACATTGCCTGGGAGATCAGTAAAAAGAATTTGCATTTATTTGGAATAGCACATTAACAGTTGTCAGCCTCTGTGCTTTAGCTAGAAAGGCAATACCGACAACTTGGGTTATGTAGGTGGCAAGAGGGAGGAGACAGATTCAGTTCTCTCCTAATTCTTTATCTTCCCACATAACCACTAAAGGAAACTATCACAAGTCAACGAGCAAGTTAAATGCTCAAATGTTTACTCTTAAAACATTTAGAAGGAAAGGTGATGACAAGGTGTTTGCCTGGGTCTAGAGCAGTTGTCCTTAGGGAGTGTTGTGTTTTTGGAGGATCAAGCAGAGCAGCCCTTTCCCGAAGGCACAACTGTGAACAGCAATCCCTGCCTTCCCTAAGCAGTTCCGCCCACGGGAGAGCCTGGCTGTTGGCTCCTCCGCCTGCGGGCTCGTATTCCCCCCAGTGGTGACACGGCTGGGCTGGCAAAGCCCTGATGCATCCTTCCTCCAGGAAGGGGAGCAGCCTGGGGCCGCCCCCCAGGCTCCAGCCCCCAACCCCGCTGTGCCGCACCTGTGCCAAGGCCGGGGGCGCTGCCTTTCACGGGGAGGGTTTTGTGTGCCACGGCTGCCAGGTGGCTGCAAGGGAAAACATGGGAGAATGGTGAGAAGGAGCAAGGCACTTGACAAACGCAGCAGCGCTGTGGGCTACAGAAAGCAGCAGAACTGGAAGAGCTACCCACAACTGCAGCATGCCACGGGCTGATTTCCAACAGCCTCTTCACCTGGCTGAAGGAGGGCATGGTTTTCTGTAGCCTGCATGGTGTTGATGGTATGCCCTGACAACTCCATTCTCCTAAAATAACCCCAAAAAAACCATCTTCCTGCTTCACACATACCTTCCCACTCCCTGCCCTCTCTGCCCCCAAAAAACGCACAGAACAGTCTCAAGACTGATCTGGGAAGATCCTTGAGAGCCTATCCTATCATTCCCAAGATGCATGATTCTTTGCACAATTTTCCTTAACTTGTTAAAGCCTTCCCTATCCACAGGCTCTACAGCTTCCTCCACCAAGCCGACACCAGCATTTCATGGCGCTGTCCACTCCTCTGGGAATCAGATCCACAGTATGGCTTACACTAATAACAAGCTTTGTTCACGGGCTGAGATAGTAGTTAAAAGTGGTTTGGATAAAATTTCCTAGCTGAAATGTTGATATTGAGAGGATGTTATCAGCTAAAATCTGCTCCTTAAGACATCATTAGTCCAGCATGATTTTGGGTTCAGATACTGTGTTTCAGCCAAATGATTATTTTTTCTTAAAAGCTGCTAAGTTTCTCAGAAGGATCCTGGCTCCAGCCTTAATCTCAACTATTTATTACATTATTTGCTATCCTACTTTATATATTTCCTGCTGCAGGGAAACTGTGCCACAAATTTGCATCTTCCCACTATTTTTACTCTTCAAAGCAGTGCAGATGTGAGGGCTGCAGAGCCAGCTCAGGAAGACCTGTCCTCACTGGAGACATGGCCAGTATCAGCAAACACCTTACCTCAGTGTGAGGAGGTAGCTGACAATGTGCTTGGGTTGCAGATCCTGAGAAGATCTGTACAGGACCTCGTCATACCTGTGAAGGAAGGAAAGGATTGTTTGGTGCTGCAGTGGTACAAGGTGTACTCAGATAGAAGGCTCATCAGACTTGCTGAAGTCAGAACAAGCACACAACCACAGCTGTAGAATTAGCAAAACTAATCTTCTGAAGCAGACCTAAGCCATGTCATTAGCACACAACTGATTATTCCTTCCTTGTTCACTTATTATTGAAGGAGATTGCTTCTGCTCCTCATCATGCAAACAGCTCAGGGAGGCAGGCTATAGCAAACACAAGAGCTATATTTGTTCCTGGAACATTATGTCTGGTTTTACATCTTAACACTAATTGTACGTTTCTAGGAGCAAAAAATGTGTTAAATAACCAAGGAAGTCAAAATAGTCCCTTAGAGGACATTGCCTTTAATAAAAGCAGCTTAGCATTTTAAATAGATAAAAGGAATCTTGCAACATTAGAAAAAGACAAATCCTGGAATACAGAATCACACAGAATAATGGTTCAAGTTAGAAAAGACCACAATGGGTGATCTGGTCCAACCTCCCTGCTCAAGCAGGTGTTGTATTGCACTAAATAGTTTATTTAGTTGTTGTTTTGCACTGGGTGATGGAAAATTTGTACTGAGTAAGTTAGGTCACAGAGATTGTTATTCCCCCTTTCCCATTACATGGTCTCTCCCCTATGCACGCCCCTTTCTATATCCCCTGGTGGTCTGGTCCTTGGTCACCCCTCCCCTCATCCTTCCCCAAGTGTATCCCATTGGCCACGGTCCTCTTTCCCTGCCCCCATCCCTTGGGTATAAAACTCCCCTGCAAGGGTGCCACACCCTCTTTTCTACCTGCGTGGTCGCTGCCAGCAGAGCGTCCCCTCCCAAGCCAATAAACAGGACTCTCGTCCCCACGAGGAGAAGAGCGCTTCTCGTCTTTTACTGTCCATGCCAGTCCGTGTGGGCCTGGGTTCGAGCAAGCCGGATTGGACCCATACAAAGCCCAGAGACTCAGAGATTGCTGCAAGCAGGGTCATCCTACATAACTTACACAATACACTTGACTTTGTAAGCCAGTATTAAACAGGGTAGAACAGGCAGTCATGACAGCTATGTTTTTTCTTTGTGTGTTTTGCTGTCCTTTTTCACAGCCTGCAAGAAGGTACCAACACCTCCAGGGCTGAAGAGATTTCAAATTCAGAGTGGGGACTGGATTTCCTGTCTCTGCTCAGCTCCCAGGCCCATCCCTGCCAGCATGTCCAAGCTGAACCGCCATGGAATTTTCCATTCTTTAAGACAAGCTGCAGAACTGGGGATCACACAGTGGTAACAACAGCTCAGCAGATACATAAGAGTACAAAAAAGTCCCAAGGAACAGCTCACATGTTTTCTGTGAAATACAATGGAACTGCATAAATAAGACACTGCTGGTCTTGCTGAGAGCTGGCTGGTCCTGCTGTTGCTCAAGAGAGCGTGCAGCAAACGATGGGCTGCAGGCAGGCCTCTGGAGGCTGTCACAGTTCATGGCAGGGCTCTGCAGCCCACACCTGCAGGTCAAAGGAGCCACCTGGTGCACTGGCATGACTTTTGGAAGTCCTAATTTTAGACAGATGGCCTCAGGAAGGTCTTAGTAGGGTCAAAAAAGTTCTTGCTGGTACTGCACAGTGTGCAATGCAGTATACAGGAATTCTCAGTAGGAACTCTGAAAGCTTCAGTTGTTTCTGACTCCATCACAGGCTGTGCAACACTGACAACTCCCTCATCTCCATAGTTTAATTACACATCTATGAACTAGTGAAAACAGAATCTGCTCAACCTTAAGACTGAATTAATGAGAACACCACTGTTATTAACAGGTACCAGTTGTGCATGTTCAGTAGCTCTGAAGGATGCTGAGCCCCCAAATGTGCACACATATACTCCATGTACCTTACCACCTCTCTCCTCACATGACAAAAACAGAACATGAGGGACCAAGCAGATCTGCAGCTAATATTTATACAGAGCTGAGTACACTTTTGTGAAGACAAGAATAATTAGGAGGCTCATGTACACCAAGTATGTTCCAAATACTGCTTTTTCCATCATATGGCTTCTAAAACCGTGAACATTTCAAATGCTGCAATCCATGTGGCACAAAAGGCAAGCCATTGCCTCAAACAAGCCATTTTTTCTTACAATCATACAGTCTGTGCCCTCTCAAAAGGTCAGTGGCATATCAAGATATTTATTTGAAGGGAAATGGAATTTGGAAAGAAAACTAGACAAACCTGAGAAGATGCTGAAGAACAGAGATGGCATCTGGCTCTTGCAAGCATGACACATTCACATCAGTTAGCTCTGCATTCCCATGCATCTGTTCTAAACTAAAACACAAGAATGGAAAACAAATGTTGGATGAAAACCACCTCTTAGCAATGCTGAACAGAAAAAAACCACAGTAATCTGTGTTTTTAAGGAAACAGAGTAGGCTCAGCTCAAGCTGAATGGAGCACTGAAACAGACTAGCTGACTTAAAAAAAATGAAAAATGTGTGCTGGCCATTCAGTTAACAGGATTAGACATATGCATGGACAACAGGTCCAGAAGCTAAAAGGACTAGGGAGGTAGACAATCCCCCACTATGGTACCTTGGAACCACCAATACATGACAAGGGAGTACACGAAGAACAGACCAGAGAAAAGGATCAGGCTTGCACGTTCTCTCTGAACACCATGTCCTGCTACCATTGCCTCACACCTTTGGTCTCACCCAGGAAGGAATCATACAAGAAAACACATATTGAGGTCTGCTCTGGCAGTTCAGTATAACTGATAAAACTGTTCAACATGGACTCTTCTGAAACTCTTTAAAAAAAATAATTAAATAAGTGTTTGACCTGAGTCAACAGGAAGGGATCTCCTTTTAATCTCAGCTGTCAACAGTGGGGGAATAACAATGTAAAAATAATCCACTAGTTACTGTGGGTAGCAAAAACATCCAGGTTCTGTGATGTGGTGTGTTTTACAAGTGTGGGTATTTTGGCTTTCACATCAGTTTCGTTAGTTCTAGGCAACCATTCCTCATCAGTGACACCAACCACAGAGAAGCTGTTCCTAGAACTGAGAAACTACATGAACAGTTAGTTCAGTTCCATGGAAATGAGGTAGAAAATTTAAAATTAATTGGCCTGATCTTCTGGGAAGTCTCAATGATTTCTATCTTAAACTCACACTTCTGCTGAAAAAGTGAACATGTGTCATATTTAAGGAGTTAGCATTACTACTTAGCAAAGCAGAAAGTTAATAAGGTTAAAATTCATGTCAGACTGTGCTGTGCAGAAATGCTCCTCTTACCTATGGAGTCTGGCATGGGTGTACTGCAAGAACACCCCTGTATCTCCCCGACTCTGGAGAGCTCGCTCCCAGCTAAACTGGTAATCAGATGACAGAAGGCCCCGGAAGTCCTGGAACAATAAATTGATGTCACCCAGACCACAGCTCTTCATCTCAGTTTGCAACTTCTCACAGACACTGCAGACACCTCGTCAGGCAGCTCAGACTCACCTGAATTATGAGTGCTGCAAGACCAACCTTCTCTGCTGTCTCCACAGGATCTTGGGTCTCTTTGGTTGCTGAAGAGAAACAGAAAAACATTGCTAAGTCTGCAGCACCATAATGACTCCTGCTCAGACTTGGAGATGCCAAAAAAAGAGCAGGCAGATCTTCCATAACTGTAAACTAGCAATATGGAAAGCTGAAAACAGCTGTTTCACATGGGCTTTTTCCCACTTCCCCTTGTATGTGTAGCACAGATTTGAAGTGAGGAGGGTGCATTACGACAGACTATGCAGGCTACACTGAATTCTTTTTCACAATTATGACAGCCAATCTCCAAGATCAGGGAAATGCAGATTTTGTTGAAAAACTGATAAATAGCTCCAAGTGATAACAAGATGCATAAACAAAAAAAGTTGTTCCAATGGCTAATGGACTATTTGGATGTACATTTAGGGAGTATTCATGCCATCCACTGTAAATACCTAAACTGACTATGCTGAGGGAATCTGAATTGGGAGAATCACAGAATGCTTTGGGTTGGAAGAGACCTTTAAAGATCATCCAGTCCAAACCCCCTGCCACGTGCAGGGAGACCACCTCCTTGTCCATTTTACAAGGAAAATCGTCTGTTTCAAAAAAGCTGAGGAGGCAGAGCAAGGAAGATGCATACTACTTAAACTGATCAGATTGCTGGCTCAATCCAGCACCTAACCCCAGAGAGCACAAGAGGGGGCAGCATTTCACTGGGAACTGCTTGGATCTGTAGTGCATCAGGAGGAAACGATCCTGGAGCCACAGCCCAGTGAGGTGCAGGCAAACCCCCCCCTTCAGCACAATCTGGGGCAGAGCAGTGACCTCCCTGGCACTCGGGAACAGCCACGAGGCTGGCAGGGTCACAAGGCAGCAGCGGCAGGCAAGCGAGGGTCACTCCTGCCAGAGAAAATTGCCAGAGCTATACATCCTTTGGATGAAATCTGACTGATCCCTCAACTCCAGCCCCAAATCTACTACTGACTCATTTGTCCCTCCAGAAAAAAACAATTGTCCCCAAAAGGCAGGTACCTTCCTTCTCAGGGCATGATAAAATAATTTCACTGAATTTTAGAATTTGTAAATCTGCAATTTGGGGGAGTTCACAGAGTTGCAAAGAATTATTGTAATGTTGCTTATATGATGGTTAGTACAAAAAGAAAGGAAAGGAGCATATTACTGTGATTAGTGCAATACAGGGAGAAGTGAAGGGTGGAAAAGATGACACAATGTGATCAACACAGAACATCAAAAGAAGCCAGTAAGACCTGAAATAGCTAACTTTTTGTGGAAGTCATGTTTTGCAACATCCTTGAGCGAACTTCATTTAAAACATCTTCCAGAAAAACTACTTCTCCTCTCCGAGTCTTCATTCCTTGAACTAGACCAAAAGACACATGCTGGCACCTGTGTTGAGAAGCAGCAGGATCAAAATTATATTTCAATAGAGAGAAACATTTGCAGTGTTTTTTCAGAGCTGGATTCTCTACGAGGAAAAAGCAATAACAGCTGAATAAATAACACTCCAACGTGGGAAGCTCAGTGATATAATCAGTAACTCTCATTTCAGCAACCAAGCTCCATACTTATTATATAATGGGAAAATTATGATCAGAGTTATGATAGCCTGGTCATTTGTGTGCTCTCAGGAATCTCTTGCTACTAGCTTTAGTACAGAAGCCTCAATGCAATAAACTGCAATAAATTGAGGAGAGGCAGGATGTAGACAGATCAAATTACTGTGGCAACAGAGATCTCTTAATATAATTAGAAAAGGAGTCATAATAATTCTATTGTGGCCACATTAAGCTAACAGTATAATTAATCATTGCTAATAATAAAGCATTCACTGTTTCTGCTCGTAATAATCCCAAGCATTATTCTTGATTCAGAATCTAAGGTAATTTTAGCACAACTTGAAGCACTGTGAAAGGGGGCAGGTTGGTATTCCTGAAGGCTTAAACCCTATATATAACCACAAAAGACATGCAGTCTGGCAGAGAGGAATATGATTTAGTCTGGAGATCCATTACTGACCTTTGCTCAGATTACTAACAAGACTGGTAATTACAATGAATAACAGCAGGGATACACTTCCCTGCAATAGATACTTCAAGCCTGAAGCATGATTCACAAACTCAGATTCTGATCTCTGCTAAAATAAAATACTTTAAGAGGTAATAATTTCTGACCACACAATATCCCAGAAGCTATGCCATGAAGTCTCTTAAAAATAGTTTCCCTTTTTCACATCAGGCAGTTATGAAAAACCTGTTAAATGAGAGACAGGGCTGTTTTTCACATCCAAAACACACAGCAATGACGCCATCCACAAATAAATCAGACCGGCAGGAGTGGACACACAGAATGAAAAGGCTGCTGATAAGGACCTGAGGCCCACACTGCACATATTTCTAAGGGTTTGTTTCTCTGTTGGACTAGTACTAGTTGGGTTCTACAGGCAAAATGTCTGCTTGTACTCTGGAGTCCATTACTTGCACACCAGCATCACATCTTGTAGCTTAGTTTCATCCAAAATGCCTACATGATGTGTGCTATAGCATGGTGGTGGATGGACACCATCAGGAGACTCTCCTCAAAAGAGCGCTCAACTGAAATCCCAATGTACATATTATATACATTCTTGAGGAAAAAGAAATTAACCACCAAAACCAGTATATAATTATGATTTTTAAGTACATACCTTTCTGCCCAGTCATAGCCCATGAGCTTCAGTATTTGGAATAAATGTTGAAAGTGATTACTTTGGCTTTTATCTGTCTAAGGAATAGAATTGATGCATATCAGAAAACACTACAAGTCTGATAAGCAGTAGCTTTTAACACACACTACCACAATGCCAGTAAATCATTGCAAGCAAAATTAAGACTCATGAAGACAAGCAAGACTTGAAAATTGTGACAGCTGGAATCTATGGCAATGGGATTTTGAATTATGTTAGAAAAAGAAATCTACCTTTTCAGAAATTATTATTCTCAGGTCATGAAGGCAAAGACATTAAGTGAAAGGAAACAATGTTCTGTAATTTCTCATGATCTGAGAGCTGCCCATCAAACAAAATATCTCCATTTTCATTTCAGAACCTTGCTGCTCTTGTTATACCCCTGGGTTATATCACCAAACTCCAAGGGTCCTTTGGCTTAGAAACAGAACTCCTCTTTGGCTGTCTGCCTCCAGAACCCAATAGTTTCTATTGTCCCCAGCATGATTTGTAGTTTTACATCATAAGGCAGATAAATAATTCAAAAAAATGTAAAAATGATCACAATTTCATGACAGTGATGCATCTTGTTCTCTCTTCCACTTTCAGTTACACTCTCATACAAATTGAAGTTATTTCTGACTGTATGTTATGTTTAACAACAGCCTTCACATGTGTTTCTAGCTACAGCTGCTGCTGCTCTGAGGTTCATTTTCCTTCCTAATTGTTTTGACTACCTCACTCAGACCCCTTTTTATCCCTCCTTATAAAACAGTGCAGAGATAACCAAATAATCACTATTTCTCATTTGTTTGCTGTTTTGGGACAAGGAGTGAAATGCTTGTGTTCCTTCTCAACTACCCCTGTACAAGCACCTGCCTCCTCTCTCCTAGCTCCTCATAACCTGCTCTGCTCCTGGGAATCACCTCTCCATGCTGACTCACAAGCAAGGCTGGTAAAGGGACAGCTGATAAATGTTCAGCAGTGGCTGGTGCTTCAAACAAGGCTTTCCAAGTCCTTTTGCATGCACCTTACAGATGATGTGCATCTCTGCACAAAGCCAGACCTATCTCATTAAGTGGCTGGCTTTAAGGTAGAAGTCTGCAGTCTGACAGCATGGATTATATTTAATTCTTTATTTCTAAAAGCATTTTCATCTCCTTCTTGAGTGCAACATTCAATGGAATCTTAAGTACCCCTTTCATACCATGCCACACGTTTTAAGATGTTTTGAATATTTGCCTCGTACCACTGCCTTTTTATGAAATAAGTAGATTTTTTTAAAACCTAAACTGGTGAATGCACTGATTTACAGCATTACAAGTAGTAAACCCATTTAATGTTCTTCTGAAGAAGTCCATCTGATGAAAATAAGACAAACTTGTGAAATAAGACTCTAGAGTCTCTAAATAATTTTCTTGTAAAAAGATGAGCATTCTGAAATATGTTTGATTTTAGTCTTTAATAATTAAATACATTAACATGCTCATTTAATCCCATGAAGTCCTCCCGCCCCTGGTAACACTGAGTAAAGTCCTAACTCACTACAAAGCAGTGCCACAAAACAGCAGCAAAGCTCAGCAAGGCTGCCAGTGCCCTCACCAGGCTGTCTGTCCCACAAGAGTCTCCTAAAAGTTTGTTTCACTCTTTTTTTTAATAACCCACTTTCTCAGTCCTCAGAAAGTCAGAAATTGTAAAAATACTAATCATGTCCTCTGAAAACCATACAACTTGAGCAAGGCTGAGAGGACAGGACAGTTTAATCTGTCATTTCCCACTTGGATGAGACATTGGCTGTGATGGACACGAGTCACATCACAGTCTGGCTGTGCTGTGTTTCTCTTTGGACTGAGAGGAGACCAGGGAAGCCCAGGCAAGGAATTAAACAGTGACTGGAGTTCAACTACAGCAGCAATCTCCTCAAGACTCTTGTTCATATACTTACTCATGCCATTAGCTGAAAGTTCAGCTGACATCCTGATTTGTGCAAAGTGGACAAAATTTTCTAATTGTTCTTTCTCCCTTGGTCCCTGCTACCTCCTGGAACACCAAACACATAACTGCCCACCCACGTGAACCAGACAGGAAGCATCCTTAACATCTAAAGCATTGCACTTTCACAGCCACACTGCCCTCGGATGCTGATGGACTCACTGTTCCAGCCAGCAGGGGCAGAAGAGCGCCCATCAAAATCACACTATTTCCTCCCAGAATAACCAAAAATTCCCTGTTCTACGACAACATGTAAGAATGGCAAGCTACAGGAAACTTCCTGAAGACTGAAGCTAAAAGGAGGAATGTGATTTAACTAGAAGTTGCACTTACAATGTGTATTTAATGTTCTGCTTACTGATCTCTCTCCCTGCATCTTGTTATGTGTCACATTATAATGACTTTTGAAAAAGCTCTACAGAAAGGGTACAAGGACATTAACAAACATGACCACATACAGATTTTTTTCCACATGTTACTAATTCTGGACTTGATAGAAAAGAACATGGCTTTTGTAATTTTTTTTCTAAATCTGAGAAAAAGAAGATTTAAAAGCATCACATGATATTTTCTTGCTAATATGAGATCAAAAACAGTTTCAGAGAAGTAAGGAGACAGTCCTGCTATTCATATCCATTACTGATACTGCTAGAATTGTGAAAAAGCAAAATAATGAAACCAATAAATATAAAAAGATTCCCTGTCTACAACTGCTTCATCCAGATTGATTAAGTAGTACTTTATCTGCAATTTCTACATAATGAAACTAAGGCATTGTTCAAAGCCATAAAAATGTACATTTCAGATAAGATATCAGGACTTCAGAGTAGACTTAGTTTCATTTTAGACCATTAATTTCTAAATTAACATTTTAAAACCCTTTATAATAGTAACATCTTTTTCTGGTTTGTTTAATTATTAATTACAACATCTATAAAGAAAATAAAATGTCAAATCAAGTAAGAGCTCCTTTCAAACTAATTGCAACGAGTAGAGAATAACTCCAGAGCTAATTTCCATAAAATCATATAAAGGCTTGGGTTGGAAGGTACCTTAGATCATCTTGTTCCAACCCTCCTGTTGTGGGGTAGTAGAGGAAATGTATTGTATTTGAATATCTGTATATAGGCTTTGCCCTGGGAGGTCCCGGTTGTCCTTGATGGGCTGCAGCTGTGACCAATGAAGATAACTGGGATAAAAGGGGGTGGGTTAGCCAGTCAGGGAGAGCCTTGGAGGAGCCCTGAACTGAGAGAGAACAAGATGCAGAAGAAGGAGTCTGCTGTGAAGCTCTGCAGCCATAAGAACACACCAAGGAGGTATGGACTTTAGAAATCTGATAACAATGGTATGGGACTCCAGAAATAGAACAACAACAGGAAAGGGTGTCTCCCACTGTACCACCTTGCTCAGAGCACCATCCAGCCTAGCCTTGAACACTTCAAGGGATGAGGCATCCACAGCTTCTCTGGGCAACCTGTTCCTGTGCCTCAGCACCCTCAGAGTGACAATTTTTTCCTAATATCTAATCTAAACCTACTCTCTTTCAGTTTAAAGGTATTTTTCAGCCATTCTGGGGGTCATGTACTGAAACAGAACCAAGGAACGCTGCCACACAGAGGCACAGCTGCTGGGCAGTAAGGGCATCCATTTTACTGCCAAAAGTACTGTGTGCCAAAGTCATGTTGCAAGCCAGAGGCCCCTGGGTTACTGCAGAGAGTCAGCACCAAAGTGTGTGCTGAATCCAGAATTACTTACCACATAAATCATGGTATCCCAGCTGTGCTTATTCATTCTGTCTATAGCAGCTGCAAGATCTCTGAAAGAGATAATGAGAAACTATTTGGACTTTTGCTCAGACATACCTCACTAGTTGCCTCTTAGAAAAATAACCTGCTTTTTATGGAGGGGAGAGGACTTCCTGAAAAGAAGGATCCATGTATGCCTTACACATAAAAAAAGGACATGTGTACTTTGCTGATAACATGTCTGAAATGTTTTTTTTAAACCACTACCTAAGAAAGTTACTGAGGAAACTGTTCTTTGTGCAGAGTAAGTCCAGTGTCTGTCTGCCTGCTGGGACCTGGGAGAAACAACCCTTTCCTGGAAAATGAACCCATGTTCAACCTTAGCTTAAATGGTACAAAGCTCATCTACAGACAGACAAGCACACAGGACTGTCCCAGGAGAACCATCAGCCTTGTACTCCAATCTGAAAAAAGCATTTGCAATTGCACAAGACTTGTTATGGAATGCTGAGGGGAGGAACCAAAGATAAGAAAAGATCATAACAGGGATGGGTGGCTTTTAAGTCGATTGCTGGTTATATGTTTGTGTAGTTCTGTCCTGCACCTCTTCGGCACAGTCTGTCTTTCCATGAAACTCCATTTCAAACTCTCCTGGGGTGAGGGGGCTCTCTCCTCTGTGTGAACACATGTTTGGAGGGTCAGCAGCTGCAGCTGGCGACTACAGCTCACGTAGGCTGTGCATCTGTGGTGTCAGAGACTGAGGGGACTGGGCATGAGTGAAATGAAGCAGTAACAGCTGGAGCCTGACCAGGGGTCACAAGGTGTCTCAGCCAACAGCTGGAGTGAGGGCACACACATCCTCCTATGACTGACAGCAAGTACCAAGCTAAATAGCCAAGCAAGCAGGCAAAGTATCCCAGAAGTCTCCATATGTGCCTGCAGAGATGGGGCACCCAGAGCAGTCTGAACTGTTGGCATCAGAGGGTCCAGGCTGACTGCTGGAGAGACCACAGGGGCCTCCAGCTACTGGGGGATGCATAGTGCATGTACAATACATATGTACATTGATTAAATTATTCAATAATACACTTAGCATATACATAATACAAGTATATCTATCACAATATATATCACATACACATATGTATCTATGCACATACATCTATTTCTTCACAGGAATAGACAGATACTCATCCTAATCATCCAGAGGGGAACAAAGTGCCCACTGTGCTGAGTGGTTTTGGGCCTGTGGAGATCAGGTGCTTATGCTTATTCCTGGCTGATCTGTGGGCATGTAGCTGTGGCATCTTTGTCTTCATTTGGCTAAGGGATTCAGCAGCTCCCTAATGCACAGGATTGACTGTAGCATCTCTCTAATACCCTTGCCTTGAAAAGCTGTACAGTTTACCCTGAGGGCTAGACACTAGATTTATTTACATTCCTGGCACAAAGAAACTGTTAAGGCTTCCATATTAAAATACCCATGAGGAATTTTAGGATACTGATGAGATGGCTGAAAAACAGCAATAAAATTGATGTTACAGCACTGGTGGTCCACTGAGTCAATGAAGGCAAGGCTGAACAAGCAGTTTTTTCCTGTATCACACCATCAACCAACATTTTAAGCAAAGGTCTTTTAAAATCTTTATTATTTGGCAACTATTTATTAGATCCAGAGATTCTAGTTTCATTTTCAGTTAGTAGCTGGAGGAAGTATTATAATTTATACAAAGAGGAGATTTACTAACATTACTTAGGGGGAGGAAAAGTATTTAAAAGCCATTTTCATCCCATCATAGTTACATTACTAGTTTCACTTACAACCATCCTAGAAATAAAAATCTTCATAATCCATGCCATCAGTTATCAATGTGCTGATGTTCAGAAGTTCCCTGGCAGAATGACTGGCAGGGAGCACAGATGGGCTTACTTGCCTTGTTATATAAAGAGATGTCCCATCACTGCGCATGACGGTGGAAACTGTCGAGAGGTCTTTCTTCTCCGAGAGATCCACAACTCCTGTCCCTTTTCTGTAAGTCAAGGGGAAATACTGATGGCACTGCAAGCCATTACACTGGTAAATTCAGGTAAGACTGAGGTCAGAGCCAAAGCCAAGGCCTCTTGCCACAAGCCCCCTTCCCTCTAGAGTGTCTCATTCCTTTTCTTTGAATGAAAAGAATCCATCTCCTTTAAGCCTTTTTGAAGACCGTTCCTGTAAGTTTGCAGTCACCACTGCTGATGTCAGGGAGCAGCCTGCCCACATTTTGATGCATTCCATGATTACAGCTTCCATCCCAGTTCAGCCAGGCACCTACTTCATCAAGGTAAGGATGACATCTAATTCTGTTCATTAAATGGCACACAGAGCTACCAAACCAATCAACAGCCTAAAACACCATTAGGAGTTGAACACTGTCATTGTACCCAATTTGTCAAGGTCAGGCTTCTGTGCTAGTCACAGAAAAGGAAAATGTAAATTTTAGCTGTGACTGCACAATCCTGATGGTCTTCTACTAGAACAGCTACCAAAACCACGTAAAGAAAACTCTTCCCCTCAGGTTATGTACAAACCTCACTCATCTTATCTTGTCTGAAGTGCAACTGAGATGTTAAATAAAGTGCACCAACAGATTGAATGAGCTCATACATTGTTTTCTGAAGGAGTCCTTTATCTTCCAACATCTTCAGAACTTCCTGGGCCTTCTCTTGGTAAAATGACTCTCCAGAATATTCATCAAAGTGCACTCCTAGACGCTGAGAAGTTACAAGAATATCAAAGAAGGGTAATATAGTTAAGATCAAGGCTAATTATTTTTCTGTCATTCAGATGATAGGTCACAGATCAGATATAGTGCAAAGATTAATGTTATTCCAGGAAATATCACTTAATTGTTAAAAGGAAAGGATGCTTGGATTTTGATTTAATCGATTTCTGCATTAGAATCAATCTCTCCCTGAGGTGAATATGATGTTCACTGTAACATTCATGAGAAATCAGGCATAAACTGGTTAGAGCAATTCATACACAATTCTGAGGCAAGTCTCTTCCTTGCTGTGCTCAAGGTGAAACCAGTGGGGTGCAGAGGAGCTACCTGGACATGAAACCAACCCTATTTTAAAAGGATGCTTAAAGGAATTTTGAAAAGTAAAAGCTGCTCACAAACATTGCTGAGCATACAGAAATTAAGTCTGAGGATACATTCAGAGGAGACAAGATGACCTTAACCATCAAACCTGGTCAGTTCATCAGTTTTAAACTTTTTAGTTTAATTGAAATTGGGAGAGAAAGACCTAGCTGTACCAGTCATCATGTGATTAGTGATGGGTGACCTTCAAGATGTAGCTGCATATACAGCCCAGTACCTAATTACCTTCAGAGGCCAGCTTTCCACAAGAAATATCAAGTGTCTCACTTCTGAGATCTTAAGAGTCCTTTCTTGGCTCCAGTGACATGCTTCAGGGAAGAAGTTAAAGCAAAGCCACATTATCTGGATTATAAACTGCTTTAAAATTTTTAAGGGTAATTTTTAGGTCAGTGGCACAAACATGTCCCATGAAACAGTGGACACTGGCTCCACTTATGAGATCACAGTGTAAACAGACAGCTGTGTATTAGCTCAACTCCACCTGCAGGGAACTCCTGCTGCTGTAATGTCTTACACCCAATTTAATAAGCACCATTTTAACATTAGATCAGAAATGTGAAAGGGTCATCTTCTAATAAAATCTATTACATGGAAACTTTTAAATTTGGTGGGTTGTTGCTGACTTCAAAGATAAAGCAAAACCAAGCAATATTTATTCAACACTAATTTGCCTGGCTGTTTAGCACCACACTTTGAGCTTCAGGACTTCTGAGAAGGGAGAATTAGTCTAAAGGCCAATTACCTGGACTATATTAAATGAAACGAATCTAGCATGTCAGCAACTGTAGTGACAGCCTGCTTGGATGAGAAATCAGCTACTGTGCTTTTTCCCAAGCAGAATGAGGCTTAGCCTGGCATACTGAGAAACAGCTTCCTCACAACATTCTAAAGTTTTAAAGTTAAGGGAAATGAACTGGTAACCTTAGAGCAATCTCTGATCCCAAGTGAGTCCACTGCTTGGCAGTCTCCTACATGAAAAGGTGCTGTGCACTGTCAATTATGTTGATGAAGCAATAGAGAAAGAAATCATTTTACCAACAACACAGAAAAAGTATTTGGATGATTTGTACCTTATAAATCCGGACGTATTCCTCAATACTGAGGTCTCTAAACTGCTTCCAAATTGACAATGCCTGCTCATCATGTTCCTCCAGTTTTCTGAAGAAATCCTTAGCCAGCTTTTTTGTGTTTTCATCTTCTGCTGCTTTGTTAATCTGCACATACACCTAAAATATGACACTAAAAATGCTGAAGTAGTATAATCCTGTCCTCCAATAAAAACAGTTCTACAAGAACAATACACATTTAAAGATTACATTTTTAACATTTTAAAAGACTTGTTTAAGCAACACATTCCCCATTTAAAGAAAGAATGAATAGCCCAAAGCCCAAAAGGAAAATGTGCAGCTTATCTTGAAAGAAGACTAATGCCCTAATTCCTTACTGCTGCCACTATTATCCTCTTCATAACCTTGAAACAACTGCAGCAGCAAAATATGGAAGAACTAATTTATGCTTGGAAGGGAACGTATCATGGACTTTTAAACCACAGCCACGTCTCCAAAAGACCAGAAAATTGACATTTATGGCAACTGCACTGTCTAAAATTGAGATAGCAGTTGAAGCAGCAAAATCTTTGATAGACTCAGTATTTTACAAACTTATATTCATAGGAAATACTGATTTCACACCCCAGCAGAAAAAGCACAACTTTGAAACACATCTCAGTTTTTGATACAGCCAGGCATACAGCTGAACAAACACTTAAAAATTGGGAATAACTGAGAAACTAATTTGGTCTCAAACAACTACTGTTTCAGAATCTTTTGCATCTTGACTGAATACTGTTCTCTACACTTAAAGGCAATTTTTTAAGGTCATAAAGCCTACATGCTACTGCAATAGCTGGTATTTTGAAGCTTTAGTGCAAAATTCAAGCATAAAAAATTAAAATTCTAAGAGTAGACTGAAATCATACATAAAAATGAAGTAATACACAGTGATGCACAACCTCAAAAATATGACTGCTTCTTGTTTTCTCTTTAAATCAGTCCTACAGCTCTAAAACTCCTCAGTGCTGAGAATCTATCAACTTAAATCCACAGGGCTCGGGAACGAGGGAACAAGCAAGTTTACCTGTGTCAATGAAGGTGGCAAGCTCAGAAGGGGCTACCCTGCCATAGAAACAATTGACAGACATGCATTCAGCTGCTGAGTACCCAAGCATCCAAACACAGTTTGTTCCTTTGCCACGAGACAGATTTGCACAGAGCAGTTCTCCTGTGGCACACTGCCTGAACAGCAGCATCAGCCACAGCTCCCATACCCAGCTCAGCTCTGGGCTAAGAAAACACCTGAGAGTGCCACACAGGAACCCTGACTGACTAAGCCCATTAATATGTGAGATCTTTTAGAGGATGAGGGCTTGAACATAAGCCATCCTCTCCTCATGGTTACTGGGTCTGTGCAGGTCAGTACATAAATCCCTTATGTGTTTTGTATCTATATCGCACACAAAGTACCACTTAAGAGTACCAAAAAATCAACAAAAAGTAAATGCTAACTCAGATGGTATCAGGCATGTTTGAATGGAGCAAGCCAACAAACCGTAACGTGTTTAATCCTGCAAAGACAAATCTAGTTGGTCTTCTCTGAACTTACCTCAAAAAGGTGTTGCAAAGGACTAGATTTCAGTTTTTCTTTGTTGCCAAAGGATTGGAAACCAACACCCAATAAGCCTTGAATAACAATTACATATAGAGTCAGACAACAGACCAGAGTATATTGACAGGTTATTTTGGTAAGTTTAGTCTTAACACTGGAACATTTTAAAAGAATATAATGGTGTATGCTACAAAAAGAAAATCAAAAGCATAACCCTATTATTCCACTGAATAAACATCACCCCCCTACCAGAAATATAACAGCTAGAAAACAGTAAGAAATACTGTGTTAATTTCTCAATTTCTCATGAAAGGAGAATTTGTGTTTCTGGACTGGTACAGACCATCATCTTTTACACAGCAACAAGATGTAAATAAGAAGCCATGCAGTGGAAACTGTCCAGCAACGGAATATACTCAAAAATCCTTGTTTTGCTTCCTCCCTTATTAGTTTTATCATTTTAAGGATAATAAGAACTGGGATACAACACAGAATTCCTCATACCACTCATGCAATGTTTTCAAGGGAAATTTTTGCTGCCTGCTCAGAATATGGCTTTTTGTGAGCATCCAATTCGGTTTCAGGACTTTCCAAAAGCCATCTTAAAGGGAAATAAATCCAAATCCCCATCTTTTTGTCTAAGTGAAAAGACCCCATTGACTCCTTCAAGTAACATTAATCAGTCTGTCTCTCAGATTATCAGAGACTGACTTAAAGGCCAGCTTATCCCTCTGAGCTGACAAGGACCAGGACTGATGCAGGAATAGGTATGCAGGTATCCCTTTGGAAAACTCTCTGCAACTGAACAAATAGCACTGTCTCAAGAATTTCCCTCTTAGAAACACTGAGTACAGAAGAACAGAAGAAGGCATGGCAGACTTAAAGAAGAAAAACAGGTCAGGTTTTAGGAAATAAAATTAGTATTGTATTAGTAATCCTATTGAAAGGAAGTTAAGGACAGCTTGTTCTGTGAGCAATCAGAGGTGGATTTCCTAACGATCTCTCTTAGATATTCGCGTACCTAAACATTCCACTATTCAGTACTGACTTCACACTCCAATCTCCAGCACACCTGTCAGTCTTTATTCAACCCAAACACATCCTTCCATTTTCTGTCATTCCCACATTATCCCCAGACCTTGTTACACTCACCAGTTAATGGTAAGATGCAGCCCATGTTGGAACTGATTCTGACTTAGGGGTGCTGACTGGTTAGCCAGCAGGTTAAACACAGAAGGTAACTTTCTCTCCCAGAGGTCAACACATTGTATTTCTGCCCTTACTGGGCTGCCAACTGTCATAATGCCAAAAGTAATTCATTCCCATGGAAATATTTTTCTTTGTCAGATATAGCTAAAGTTGCCCAATGGGATCAAAATTTATTAGGAGCAGAGTGACAGGAAGACAGATGGACAGATAGTGTGACTGCATATGCTTTGTTACCTTAAGAAACCTGCCCCAAAACTGCCTAAAGGCTGAGGGCCTCTCTGCTATGTTTCAGGAAAATATGTTTTCAATTCTTACATTTTAAAGCTTCTAACAATAGTAGCTGTAAAACCAGCTGACAGATAATTAATTACAGCACTGCTTCTGAGAAAGGACCATTACAGTAATACTGCTATGCTATAATTCTGTGAAGCAGGACCATTATTTGTTATAATACTGCCATATATTTGAGCTGAGCCAGACCAAATAAAGAGGGGAGGGACTACCTACTTTGAAAAAAAAATAGTTGGAACTACTAGGTCAAAAGCATGATTCTAGGAGTTGTATGCTGCACAAAGGGCACACATGTAAATAACAGGTAGTGTGATTGTTACACCTTCAGGAACCTTTATATTAAAATACATAAAATTCTTGATATTCAGATTTCAGAGTGCTACTTAGCATCTTCAAAGGCAGACTGAATGAGGTCAGCTGAGAAGCCTTTTATCCACACAGCATTTCACTGCTTAATTGTCATTGCCACATTCATTATACAATAGCATGGTGATAAAATTATGTCTAAGGGGCCAACGTGAATGAAATAGGATGCAAGGATGAAATTTACTCAATTTTTGGTGAACCCATTGTTCATTTCTTATGAAACAAATCATAAGTGAAACAAAGCTCTGCTATAAGCTACAGTTTCATGCTATCAGCTAAAGAAACATGATCAGGAAAGACAACCTGCAGGGGATATAATTTAATAAAGAATGTTTTATGTCCTGAGGATGTTACACTGCACTCTCTATAACCCAGGAACTTAGTCTAGAATGACAACAGGTAGAACTGAATGTATTTTAGTTATCTACACTTACAAATATGAATATAAAAGTGGAATGAAAGCAGGGTATTGATTTTAAATTTTTAACCTGATTCTGTTAATAAAATTGATTCCTTGATGTACACAAAACCAGCAGTACCTTTGAAACTGGAGGGGGCAGCATAAGGGCTGGAATAACCAAAAGTAACCACTGCACTTTGTGTTTGTCATTTAAACATCCATAAATGGACAGTTTCCAGAGCCTACTGCAAAAGAAGTGAGGATTTCTGGTTTTCAGAGGTGCACCAGCTTTCAGGAATGAAGAAGTGGGCATGACTGCCTTTTTTTAAATGCCTAAAAATATACCAAAACCAGCTTTTTGGAGGAAATTAGAAAAGGAGAGGAGAATATAGATCAATTTGAAATGCAAGACTAACAACATAAGTCAACAAAGTTGTGAATACTATGGATGGGTCAGTTGGCCATAATAGAGAGATAGCTATAGATCCAGCAATGGGACATAAATGATCTCTGGTGTGGCAATAAAGATCAAGCCATGCATCCTCAGGCTGCACTTGAGAGGACTTGTCAGTCCCCACTGATCTGATGATTTCAGAAGAGATGGGGGTGCCTATGTGTGAGCATGCTGGACTGAGAATCTTCCAATCCCTGTTCACTTGCACATTCTCCAGCTACACACCTCTCTTCTGCTACACTTTAAGTGGAAACCGAATATTTTGGGGAAAGTGTAGCAATGTCTTTTAAGATATAAACTCTCTGGGCCCCAATGTACCAAAATGTGGTTGTTGTGGAAATTAATTACACTCTATGAATAATGAGAAAAGGAACAACAAAAAACCCCAAACAAACAAACAAACAAAAACAAAAACCAACCAAAGCACCTCAAAACCAAGCAACCAAAGAAACAAAATCCAAAGCCAAACCCCAAACCAAAACATATAACCCCAAAATACACATTTAGTCTGAGAGACAAGCTACTGAGGGACAGCTGGATAAAACTGGTCCTGTTATTTTTTCAGCATCAGTACAGGTCATACTGCTGATGGATCAGTCTGGATTGTTTTGTTCAGATTTTTTAAGGAAATGAACTATACATTACCTCCATGAAACAAGATATCATTCCTTATGAGCACAGAGTGAATCCAATGGGCCTACAAAAACTGAAGCTGGAAACCTAGACCATACTATACAGTAAAAAAGAGCACAGCATAAAAAAATATTGAAACATACCAAACTGCATGCCCCAGTCACCAAGGTAATTTATTCTTACTACTTCATGTCCCAGCGCTACTTTGAGATTTGCTATGAAATTCCCTGGTAATGAAACAAAAATGATATTATTATTCATTTGCAGGTAGTCTCTCATCCCTATGGAACAGTTTTCTGGTTTTGTAATCACCTGTATTCAAAATGAAGAGGAAAAGAAATCAGATGGAATACTCCACAGGATTTGCTAAAACACCCGACAACTGAAAGCAGCAGTAGCAGTAGTTGTAAAAAGCAAGTTCCTTTGTGAGCAGGAAAAGAAAAGCTGTGCATCTCAACAGTGCCACAAAGTGTCTCACACAGCAGGGACAGAAACATACATAGGTGAATGGATTTACATGCACATACTGCAAAGTATAAGATCACAAATGCCACAAATAAGTGGCATTCTACATAATTCCATCACAGTCAGGCACCCTCATACCAGGTTAGGCAAGAACTCAAAATTCACAAACTGCTGTTAATTGCGATGCTAAAAAGAGAACATCAAGTCCTGAATCTCTATAGACTGCTGGAGCAGTTCTGAGCTCTGCACTTAACAGACTATGCTCCAAACTTGTCCTATCATGTAAGGACACAGAAGTAAGTTCCAGCTGCTCGTACAACAAAAACCCTTCATCTCTCCCCTGAGCTTAGTTATAACCTTAGAATGACAAAGAAGAAATACCCATATCCCTTCCTCTATTTTCCTATGCTTCAAGGGTACCTTTTAATGACAATACTGTTGTAAAGAATGCAGAAAGCTCTCTCTTCTTGTATTGTTATAACACCACACTATAGCTTGCAATTACTTCCAATTCCATTCTCTGTAGTTAATTAATTGTCTTACTCTGGGACAACCATTGCTCTACAGAACTACTTCTGAAAGAGGTTTTTTTTACGTAACAAAGGATCCAGAAATGGAACATAAAAAAAAACCCAAAATACATCATTTCACTCGACTTCATCTGTCCATGGAAGAAGCAATTACTTTACATCATTAATAACTATAAATGATTAATTAAGTATAATTAAAAACTGATAAGTTATTAGATACACAGATTTTGTAGGATCTTCTCTTACAACCTACTAGTTTTTATTGTGAGATCAGGAAATAAGGGACAAATACAGTTTTCCATATACCATTAGAGCACTGCACAAGGAATTTATTAATTATTCTATTAGAAATTACAGCAACTGTCTCAGTAATACTGGCATAAAGTTATTAGCATATAAAAGCAAGCTTTTTGCAGGACAGCCACCAAGACATAACGATCTGAACTGCTCTGCAGTCCAGTACAAATTGAGAATGTAAAATTCAAAGGACTCTCCTAACACCTCAATAAAAACTGCCTTGGGTGTCTTTGAAGACCAATTTTAAGCTACTTCATTTAATATTCACAGTCATAAAACTATATTATGTGCGACTTGATAAATCTGCCAGCAACACAGCACGTTCTTTTCTTCCCTGCATAATGAGCAGAAAGGTTTTAATTAGCAAGTGGCCCTGACAGGGCACTCACACCCGAGCAGGGAGATGTCAGCAGTGCTCCCTGCCAAGTGAGGCAGGCAGACAAAGCAGCCCTCCCAGGAGGCAGGGAAATGCACACTCACCTACTATGGTGGAACGCAGGTGTCCTATGTGAAACTTTTTGGCAATATTAGGGGAGCTGTAACAGATTTTAACAAATAACATTTGTTCAGTGGACAACACTGCCAGATCACCAAGTTAAAAGAATCCAACTCATTTTCTAGAAGAGCTGAAATAAAAGCTCCATTTTCAGTTTTCCCATAAGATTCCCTGATTAGCATCTGTCCTAGACAGCAAGTTTTCCTAGCCAACCAGCTTTCCTTCCAGCATCAGTTAACACTGTTGTGATTAAACCACCCCACAAACAACAGAAAAAATCTAACCAAAGCCCAGTCGTGCTGGTGAAAAAAACCAAAAATATCTTCTCACTTTTTACAAGCTTTGGACATATGGATCATTCTCCCAATGTCTTTTCCAGAGATAAACCAGGATGAGAGATTTTGTGTACAAGGATCAGCAACCAAAATTACATCTTTCCAGCAATGCCCACTCCCACAAAGAAAACAACAAAAAAAAAACTCTCTACACAATGCTTTGCCCAGATAACAAAAAAGAAAGTTCAGCTATGAAAATTCAACCTCCAAATTAAAGCCAAGTTCTTACTTTCTACAACTATCAAAGCCTGCACAGGGAATATTACTCAACAAAAATATTTATATATAAAAATCTGAGTCAGCCACTTCTCGTTCCATGAGTAGGTGACAGTCAACAAAATTGTACTGGAAAAAAATTTTGGGGGCAGCAGTAAACAAATACCTGCCTGCTTTAACAAGTCAGGGAAAAAGGTATTAAGGTGCAAAAAGAAATTCATTACTGCCTGGAAATTCAGATTTTGTTTCTTCACAACAAGATAAAAAGAAGCTTTCTTAAAAACTGAAGGCTACTCTGTGTTAAATGAGAACATTCTTAATGGAAGGCTGTGTAAGGCATGAACTCCTTAAATACCAAAAACATGTTCTGAGAAAAAGCCTCAAATCCCTGAATAGAATTTATATTCTACTTGGTGAATATATCAGAGTGTCAAATACAGCTAAATATAATATTGGTTAATATGGTTTAACACCACAGGCATCCCACTTTACAGCAATGAATATCAAGCAGAAAATACCAATCATCAGACAAGGAACTTGTCTCAAAGGACCCCTCAGATGTGCTTACCTGAACTCAACCACTGCCTTTTGTCTGGGAACTGTAGAGAAAAGTTCACTTTTTACTCCATACTCTGAGCCATCTTTCCACACCTGCTGCAGCACAGTCTAAAGCACAATTGGAAAAAAAAAACCAAAACAAAAAAACAACCACACAAAAGAGTTTCATCAACAGAAAGCATTGCCAGGAAAACTGTTTGCCAGCCACAAAGGAGACTGATCTCACATCCTTTATTCACATTAGTAATTAGATAGCTGGTTTGCCAAGCAAACAAGGTCTCATACACAGATAAAAATGCCACTAACTTTAGAAAGCTGTATCTGATCAAATAAAAAATCTAAGAGAAACTGTTGGCAAAGTTCTGGTGAAAGTTAAGACTAAATTTTGTGAAAACCTTCTCCTCTTTTAGTGCCAAAGAAAGCCAACTCTTCCACCCTAATGTGTCCAAACAATTCTTCTTTCTCTCTCCCACCTGAAGTCTGTAAGGCCAGTATGAATGATCTGTACTAAAACATGTCTGCTTTCAAAGTCTGGAGGCTGTGTAAAATACCTTAAAATATTCCTCAAGACACTTGTGTAAGTTTTGTCAGTAATGTGCTCATAGCACCAAGTCAGCCCCTACATAAACTGAAATGTGTAAGGTCACACAGGCCAGTGCACCACAGACCTAATCTATGAAGCTGTATGAACTGGACAAGCTTCCTGAAGATAACAGAAGCCTTTAACAAAGTGAAATAAAGTGGAAATCTCACTTCATTCAGTGGAAATTTTTCTCATTTTTCTCACTCAAAGAAATCACTTCAAAGTTTTTCTGCAACAGCTATTTTTTGAAGAAACAGCATCTGAAAATTCTGTTCTTATTATGACACCTAAGAAGGCAAGCTAGACACATACACCAAATTGACCTATAGACCTATTCTCTAATAGCCATTGGCTTGGTTACAATGTATATGTATACTACAGTCAGGATATTGAGGACTACATCTTCCCTTTGGGACTTTTTCCCCTTTTTTTTCCAGCAGAGTGTGTAATAAAAGATCTGCTACCAAATACTTCTATGTCAGATAAAACCAAAAGTATTTATAAGATGAAAACTTCTGAGTTGTACACTGTAAAAACTCAAAGTAGATGTAAATAAGCCTGCATTTTAAAGCAAAGAGAGAGATGAAAATGAAACATTATGATTATTAGTGAACAGTAGATGCATTGTTTCCTCACAAGAGGAAACTTTCTTGAGCCTCATTTCAAATTCTAGGCCTACGTAACAAATCAGCAACAAGGATCTGCAGGGAAAACTCGTGAAGGACAATTTTACATAGAAAATATCTTTCTAAGACAATAAATAGTAGGTATTCTATAGTTTTATACTGAGAAAAGTTATTTTTACCTTAAAGCACTTGAAAGACACTACTCACCTTTGCTAATAATTCTCTGTTTATTGTAAAATTCACTGTTCCTGGACCAGCGCTGATGGCACTCACTACTGAATCACATTGTAGCTAAGAGAATAAAATAAAACAGGAACTTGGAATGAAAACAGGTGACCTGGAAAACTGTCATTCAATCCACTGTGAATATTAATTTAATCCACTGTAAACATTAAATGTTATTTATTTGTTTGAAGCAATCATAAAGGGATCATTTCATCAATGCTGTTGGAAAAGGGACAATTGTATTATTTCCCATTCATGCTTAATAAGCTCTGAATACAACTCAGCTTGAAATGCCACACATATGTTCCACTTCAAACCCTGCCTGTGCACACTCTGTGCTTCCTTTTGATTGGGAGCAGTAGTTGAACTCTTTGTACAGACAACAGCTGAGATACATTTGACAACTTACACAGTAGCTGCCAGCACTTAAAAAAAAAAAAATTAAGTGACAACATTCTGTGGCACCCCATGTGACAAAATAAAGATATTAAAGGCCAATTTATGAAAAATTTCATGTACAATTTCCATAAGGCACATGTCTTGAAAATTCTGAACCTGGCATATTTGGCCAACCAACACCTAATGTCAACAGGAATTTGGGTCTCTTCACAGGCCAAGAGCTTTGGATCTCAACCTGTCAGGTCTGAGAGTTTCTTACTAAACTAGCTGTCTTTCACAGTCAAGAAGTTGTCTAAAAAAGGAAGAAGAGGGATGGAAAGCATATAAAAATATGTCACAATCACCTTCTCACTCGGTCAGCATTTATGAGAGAGGCAAGCTACAATCCTACTGAAGCTCTTCACCATGAAGAGGAAATTGTACCCCCAAGCTAGATCTCCAGCTTAGACAGTCACCTGTCCAGGAGAAATCACAGCTAGCTTTGAAATTCTTTTATTTTCACAAGCTCTGCTAACAACAAATTCCAATGCTAACTCCCAAGCTACATTAAAAAAACATTTGTGTTGACACTGAATTTTCCACCTTGCTGTTTTACAAATGGTCCTTTCTACTTATGGGGCAGAGAGAAAACAGAAATACCCAGTGGACTTTCTCCACAACATTTGTTTTGATAAATGTTTTCCCCATAATCTGTCAATTGTCACATCAGTAGTTTTTATCTCTCTTTAATAAGAGTGCTCATTTACCCTCTGCACAGCTTTAAACACCTCTTCTCCAAGTGCCCTGTGGTCCTTTAGTAACCAGATGTCCCTGTGCCCAAGGCTTGGACTAGGATGCCACTGTGCAGTACAGAAGCACTAAAAAACCCAACACAACGTCCCCTCCACGAAGAAGTAACAGTACAAAAATGAAAAAGGAACCAGCCAGCCAAATGAAATCAAAAGCCCAGGGAAACAAGACCAGTCTGACTTTCTAAGAGACAATTTTCAGTACTTCAAAGCCTCATTGCCTCATCTATTGTCTCAAGGCCCTACTATTTAAGTTAACTGGAAAAGTTAACTGGAAATTATTTAAGTTAACTGGAAAAACTTCCATCTCTCTTTGTTTAACCTAAACACCTATATTTCAAATATTGTGGCCCATTTCCTCAGAAGCAACTAAGAGCATTCTGTTGAACCTCGAGGCACTCCATCAACTGTTTATCATGACAAAAACTGCCTGCATTTTTTTTTTGTCTCTCTGCTAGTTTTTGATACATGGTTATATTTTGCTAGTTTAAACACTGCTTACCTTCTTTGGAGATGACATGACCACTCTAAACAAGTTAAACTAAATGCATCTCATTTATTTACCACCCAACAAAAAAAAACATTCCTTAGAGATTATGGATTTTTATTTTCCTTTGCCTAGCTGGCATAGTCTGTTTAGTGTGGAGGCTTGTATTGATGGCCTGTTCTTTACTGTTGAAATTGCCCCTCCATGTAAAGCTGTAGAGGTTTGTTAATGCTTCAGGGTTAACAAATGTTTCAGGATTATTTACTGAGCCACAAACAATAAAGAAGGGAGGAAACCTGCAGCTTCCTAAACACTGGGAATAGCAGATGTCTTTAAAATGACACACAAGGAAAAAAAAACCCAACTCGTTACTGTGATGATACAGTCATTGAAACAGATTGAGATGGAGGCTGTCAAATCCTTGGAGGCTTTTAACACCTCATTGGATTTCAAAAGTCCTCAGCAACTTCATCCAAAACACCTGCACTGGGGAGGATATGGGAACAGATACCTTCCTGAGGTCCTTGCCAACCTGAATTATTTCATGTTTCTAGACAATCTTTCAGTTGTTTCAGAACTTTTGGTTGTATATCTGTGCATTGTCAGGTCTTCTTCCACCCGAATCAGAATATTTATCTTGCTAGAACAGGCCCAAGACATGGATAACTTCAACACCTCAGCAGTGAAGAATGGCATGAGAAATAGTTTAGCTCCTCAGCAGTATCACAACTGGTTTTATTTGTCCTTTTTTCAGTATCAAGACCCCAACTACTGCCATTTCCCAAACTAGCACACCTAAAATAACAAGAAAACTCAATTTCAAGCAGAAAAGGATTTGAAAGTTAGGCCTGTTTGCCCCAGAGGCCAACTTTATCCATTGGCTTTCCAGAGCTGGGTTTTGCAGTCTGGTTTTCCAAGCTACCACACATTGAATTTCTTCCTCAAGTGCTGAGCAGCAGCACAGACCATGGCACACCCTTTAGACACCCACCTAACTTCACCAGCACTGTTTACTTCAAACTGTTTGAAAACAACAATTTCACAAGACCCTTAACCAAAGCTGCTTCTCCAGTCTCTGTGAAGATGCTGTGTGCACTCACAGTAAGTATAGCCATCAAACTATTCTGACCCAAACAGATGCTTGCAGAAAGAATACTTTTTTTATCTTATTATGCCCCTTACACCTCTAGTCTGTAAGTTCATTATTGCATACATATCATATGTGATGAATTCATGAGCATACCCTTTCAGCAAGCTGCTGGGCTTGAAGATGCAAGTCCTGTGCTAAGCAATCTCCAGAACTGTTTTCTATTACAGAAGCAATAGAGAGCTGGAAATCAGCAACATGCCTGAAAAAAAACCAAAAAAACCAACCAACATATGAAAATCAGAAAAAAACCTGCTGAAATGCTGGGGACATTTGGCAGATCCAACCTGACTCTGCATATGACAAGTGCAATTGCCAAGCATAACCCAGCCACAAATATCTGAAGGTCCAGAGTATTTAGAAAGCTGGATGAGAAGGCCAAGTATCACTTTTGCTCTAATACAATCAATAAGTAGATATGGTGAGAACACCATCAGAATAAACAAACCCCATGCTCATTAATAAGTAAAATTTACTTGCTAACATTATTGCAACTCTCGAGCAGGACACTGAAAAAAAAACCCAGATAACTTCACATTGGCTCTAAGGAGTTTCACATTCAGATCATCAGTGTTGAAGAATTTGCCATCCATGCACTGCCAGTAATTTGTACAGGCTTGTAAGCAATTATATTATATTACTTTGAGCTTCTTGAAAAAAATACAGGATTAAATTCAATTGAACTATCTTATAATTACATTGGTATAAATGGTTTGGGGTTTTTGTCTGTATTTTTCCCCTAAAGCCTTGTTAAGCTTTTGCAATAATAGGCACGACATAAAATAATAAAACATGACCAACATTGTAAGAAAAATGTAAACAGCTACCGCTTTTTGGAGACAGGAACTGCAGATATGGACTTTATTAAATTCTCTGGTGGCAGATCCAAAACTTTTGAAAGCTAAATTGAAAAATGAAGAAAAAAATGACTTAAGGAAAAAGACAAAGATGCAAGGAAAAATACTGCTCCCTGTTTAAATACCCACGGGGGATACACCTTTTATATCTGAAATCTAATTTCAGCCCAGGTAAAAAACAGCAAAACTACAATAAAATAGAAACCTAAAAGGTGGTAAAACAACCTTGGAAAAAAGGCAAGTCAAAACACCATAGAAAATTTATTTTTTTCCTCACGAAGGATCCCATCGAACCTCATGGGATCATCGAACCCACGGGATCCTTAATGGACTGAAGTAATCACGGAATGACTTAGAATGGTTTAGATTAGCAGGGACCTTAAAGATCATCTCGTTCCAACCCCTGCCATGTGCAGGGACACCTTGCACAGCAGGCCAGGCTGCTCAGAGCCCCCCGCTCCGGCCTGGAGCACTTCCAGGGATGGCGGCAATCCCTCACACCCTCACTCCATCCATCCCGATCCCTGCGGGAACCCCAGAGCGCGCCCCCAGCCCGCGCCCGCGGGTCGCGCCCACTGTGAGCCCCCGGGCAGGGGGACCTGTGGTGAGGGCACAGAGGGGACACCTGGCTCAGGGGGCACTCCCGCTCCGCGCCAGCCGTGGGAAGGAGCAGTGCGTACCTGGAGGGCAATGCTCCTCCGGAAGGAACCTGCTGCCATGGCCACACCGCCCGGCGGAAGCTCCACGGCCGACCCTTATCCCCCCCGCGCCCCGCTCCTTTCCGCCCGCCCAGGGGCGGGCTGGGCCGTACCATTCTCAGGCTACAGGGGGAGAGGAGGCCATTGATTGCGCTGGGGGTGGAGGAATCGCGCGGCGCAGCGCAGAGGGGGCTGTACCACTGCTCAGGGAAAGGGCAGCGGCGCGGGGACGCGCAGGGAGGGGGCGGTGCGTCGGGAGCGCGCGTGCGCGGGAACTCCTCCTCCTCCTCCTCCTCCTCCTCCTCCTCCTCCTCCTCCTGCTCTCCGGTACCGGCGGGCGCGGGGCGACATGAGCACGTGCTCCGTCTCCAAGGTGAGGAGCGGAGAGAGCGGGGGGGCTCCCCAGGGAGCAGCGTGGTCGGTGGGAACTGGACCCGCGGCACCGGGCTCCGCCGCCTCCTGCGCCTGCTCCTCTTCCCGCCTCCTCCCGCCGCTACCCTTCCCGCCTCCCTGGTGGTGCCCAGGCTCCCGGTTCCCCTGTTCCGCTGCCCGGCCCTTCCCAAATCCTTGCTGCCTCTTCATCCCTGCCCGGCCTCGCCTTGCCCAAGGCGCTGCTTGTCCTCACTGCAGTCCCCCAGGATCACGGCGTTTCCTGGGCTGGAAGGGGGCCACAAGGACCATGGAGTCCAGCGCTTATCCCTGCACAGGGCAGTCCTAGAGTAACACCGTGAGTGCTGAGTGACCCCGCAGTGTCACCTGCCTTCCTTCCACAACAAAACCCGTTCTTAATTCCAGCAAATCTCACCCAGAACAGAGCCTGGGGTATGTGGCTGAAGGTTTTGTCATTTCCAGGTGAAGTCTGGTGGCTTTGCTTGCTGCCATCTTCATTGCTTCCCTGCCCCAAAACTAATTCAGCGAAGAAATAGAGCTAGAAGTGCTGTCCCCCACATGTAGTGTTAAATATTTGTTATTCCCTTAATATTTCCGAATTGAAAGCTTTTATGTGGGCTGTGTTCAGAGTGGGCAGTAGGGATAGTGCTTTCATCGTAATGTTGGATTGAAACACTTAACTTATTTCATCTCTTGTTTGGTCATACAGTGAACAACAGCAGTGGTTCACAGTGTGTTTTATCAGCACAGGAAGACTCCTGCCTCTCCCATGTTTTTCACTGAGTTGTGATATGCAGCTGCATCCTTTGGTGTGGAAGGCACTGTGCAGGTGATTGCTTCCAGAAGTGAAGTGCTTCCAAACAAACTTAGGAGTTAATCTGAAACAGCTGGATTTCACTTTTGACAGTGGCTGTTGCCTGATAGTTTGGCAGTGAATCATGTCCTTCACCTTGCCTCCCACATCTTATATGTAATACTTCTTTGCAGTTTTACGTTCTAGTTTTATTCTATTTTATTCTCAGCCACATTCAGTGGTGTGGAAAAGCCAATGCTTGCAAAGCATTCAGCAGCATTTGTGTTTGGTTTGATTAAGGCATACACTCTTCTTTTTTGTATATGATTTATACTTCCTGTGGCCAATTCCATTTGTGCATGCAGCAGCACAAATAAATCCGTGGGACACCTTTTTGCAGTGGAATTGTTCCAGAGTGTTTAGCACTTGTAGAATAACCACAACTTTTCTCCAGCTGTTTTTAAATGGTCCTTAACACACATGGTAAAATGGGATGTGTCTGAAGGCATCTCCAGTTCGTGAGGCTGTTTTTCAGAGAGGGTCAATATAGATATTGGTGTTTTACTCCAGTTTCTTACTTGTGGAAGCAAGGAAATAACATGTCTGAAGTCACTCAACAGACTGGTGACTGTGATCAAAATTGAACATACCTCTGGTGTTTGATTTCCACTACATCATTCTTACTCTAGTGGCTGAACTATGCTAGCTTGAGTTCAGCAATCCCTGTATAAGCATCTCTATTGAGAAATATGGGATTGAATCAGTCTGTTATTTCCAGCACTTAGGTGTTTCCTTCCCCTTGCTGCAGCACAGGAACCTCACAAGAGAGTTGGGCAGTGCAGTAACTCTTCAAAAGAGATGAACTTCTGTAGAGAGGCTGGGGGAAGAAATTTCAGATTTTCTAGAAGAAAGTGAAAAAAATCTTCAAGAACTCAAAGCTTAATACTTGAGTGATGAAATAGGTCTAACTGGGAGATTACTTCTCTCTACAGGAATTTGTTGGAACAGAGGGTTTTACATGAACCTTTTCCCAACCATTTGTCATTCTGCTTCTAACCACCTACATTTTTGAGTTGGGATGCAGTTCACTGTGGCTTGGCCATGTAATTTCCTTTTCTAAGTGACTTAATAATGCTCATTGCATTATTCTGGATTGAGTTTTCCATTGATCTTTGCCTCTTACCTTTTGTTTTGTATTTAACTGAAACTGTACTGAGAAAACCGTACTGATGTGTCCCCAGGGAATAATTTCCTTTTAATTCTAAACCTGTTGGAGGTTTTGAGACATTTAAAGAATCTGCTGCTGGCCCAGTTGATGGTTGAATTGCAAAACATACTGGAAAGATGAAAAAATTCCTAACAAGTGTGCTGGGTTACTGCTTCCACTAGTGTTCCAGCTTGAAGCACAAATACAAAGGGGCAATGTGTCACTTGATACTCTTAAGAGGCTGGCAATTCAGTGCAAATTATTGTTTTAATGGAGCACTGAAATAAAAGAACAATGAAGTGGCCTCTGGAGCCAGTCAGATTGATGCTTGTATTGAAATCTGTTTGGGTTTTTTTTTGCTGTTCTCTAGGGCTGCTTTGTTTTTAAACCAAGTACCAAGAAGAGAAGATTGTCTGATAAAATAGGTTAGTACATTTTCATTTATGTTTCTGTTTTTGAGAAGGGTTAATCCTGAAAGCTTCATCATATCTGATTGAGTTCATATCATGAGTTCTGTGAGAGTTGTGTGAGGTTTTCTCTTACTGCTTGATTGCTGAAAACTCATTCCTTTGGAGGAATGCAAGCAAATTATTGGCTAGAGTAAATACTGGGTTTTTCTCATCTCCAGCAATCAAGATTGTATAGCCATCTTTGTCTTTTCACTTTTTTTTTACAAGATAACTCCTCACCATGCTACCATAAGTATTTTGCTAACAGACAAACAATTCACCTGAAGATCTGAATGAGCCATTTTAAGCTGTGGGAGTCAGACATTATATCCATCCTTAAAGCTCACATTTTGTATTTTATATACAAAATACATTAGGTATTTTGCCTAAGTTTCTTTTGGAAAAGAGAAAAAAAAGCCACTTGTGGCTTCTGTCCACTAGTATTTGCTGTGGATAGTAAATATTTGCTATACATTTTCTCTAGATGTGTATGCATGTCTGTTTTCATTTGAGGACTGACTCTTCTTGTAACCAGAAATAATGTATCTTAAATAATTGCTATTTGAGACTCAGTTGGGAGACTTACTGTTTTTATTCCCAACTTAAACTACTTTTATCATCATTAGAGCTGTCAAAAGGGTTGACAATTTATATGAAAAAGATGGAGAGGAAAGTAATGAGGTCAGATTTTTGTCATTGCAGTAACCAAGGCCTATGCACTTAGACCACATTGAAGTTTTACCCCTTACTGGATATTATGTTTTTGTTTTTGTGAGATTAGACATGCTTGGATAAACTACTAAGCATATTGTTCTAGTTAGCAAATGCTTTGAGGTGGAAAAATGAATTTGACTGGAGTAGCCCTAAAAGAGAGAGGCAGAGGACACAGTTTCACAGCAGTTGGTTAGAGGGGTGTTCTAAAATATGTACTTGTATGTGCATCTGTCCAGTCTGTAAGCCCAGTCCTGTCCAATGGGAAGTTTTAGTTGTGGAACTCTTCTGCATCAATAGTTGATAATACTGTCACACCCCACAAAAGGCCTTTTGAGGACATCTGTGCCTATAGTTTGAGTTTTGGTAGTGAAAAAAGGATATTATGCCTTGGTATGTTACCAGATAATGTGGTGGCTGGATTTTCTTCAACTAGAAGTCTTAAGATCTGTGTAATCAGAGTTGGTTATGTATTCTAAGTGATTTTTCTTAGGGGTACAAATGAGGTGATAGAGGAGACAATGAAAATGGAGGTGGAGGGATGTCTCTTACTTGTTATTTACAGACCTGGTTTGGGTGGGTTTAGTGCTGTAGGAGATTATGCTCATCAGCTGGCTCTTTCCTAGAGATCAAGCCACTGCTGGTGCCCCATGGAATGGCAGCCAAGTGGACCCACAAAGCTTTGTGAGACAAGAGCAAGACGATGATGTTTGTTTTACTTTATTGTTAAAGGCTGTTTGCTCTGGTTTAGTCTTATCTAGGACTTGAGATAGAAACCTCTTCTTTACCTTTTGCATGCATACTTGGGTAATAGATTCTGCTTGTTCCCTTGCTTATTCTACCAAATACCAGCAATTAATTAATTGCTTAAGAGAAAAGTCATCTCCCTGAAATATATATGTACAGTTGGGCCCTTTTTTTTATTCTCAGGAAAAAAAGTTTTGTTTTCATGAGTTTATTTGTGCTTTCATTTGCTTTCTGTGTTTCCAGCTCATGATTTCAGATGCACAAGCAATGATTCAGAGGACACTGAGCTACGGTTTGTCACCTGTCAGTCTTTATGGAACCAGATCAAATCTGAAACAGAAGTGAGTCTTGTGCCTCACACCAAAGTGGTGCTTTGCATTTCTTAACAGTGCTGCTTGCTTCTTTGTTTCTGGGGATCTTTTTGACATGCTTAAAAGTGTATGGCAGTTAGTTAAAGCAATGGGACGGCCAGAAATATTGACTGTCCAGAGTAAAAAGTAGTAATAATAGATGCATCAAGTACACATTACTTGTAACCACAGAACTGTACACTTTTGCAGCTTCAAGCTGCTGCTTCTAAGCTTCTCTTCCTACTAATTGTCTTCTTTATTAACTCCTGGCATACTGCTGTTTTAGTTCAGTTAATGCTTGCCAGCCCTCTGAGGACTTTGGGCTGGTCTTGACCTCAGTGTTCCAGAATTCATACACAGCAGCCCAGGATTCACAGTGGATTTATGTGAACACAGCTGCATGGATGTCAGATATGGAGTGACAGTGCTGCAAATACGGCCTGTTGAATTAGTATGGACTTGTGAATGGAGTCAGAGTTAATGTCATGCTGAACTGTGGCCTCTTGACTGTTGTGTGTTACATGGCATGCTGTTGTTGTGTCCCTATAGCCAGCTGGCTTGCATTATAGTATGAATAATTGCTTCCATACAGCAGATTTCCTTCCCTCCTCTATTCAGTGTCATGGATTCTGGGCAAGTATTCCATATTCCTCTGCTTGCCCTTGGGCTCTATAGACATTAAGGAGAATGATTTTTCCAAAGTTTGTTTTTGAATGTGCAGTAGAAGCCAGATGCATGTAGCATAAAATCTGGACCCTTGGGCTAAGCTCATAAATTCCTCTAATTTTGTTCCTACCCTTGTTTTCTCTGAGGCTGATAGGAGTTTTCCAGATACTTTCTTCTGGTCTTACTCCTCCTGATGGAAGACAATTCCTCCTATTCTGACATATTGATATGAGTATTTTTTTAGAGTTTGATTGCCCAAGGGCAGATTACCTGAAGTTATTTCTGCTGCTACAGAGACTTTTTTTCTGCCTCTGGTGTATCAGTGATATCTTTCCTACTGAGTTTTGAATCATCCTTTTATTCTGTTGTTGACAAACTTGGAGTTGATGGTTGTTCTTACATCTAAAAGAGTGTGGTAATTTAGGTTGGAAGGGGCCTTAGAAAGTCTCTAGTGTGAACTCCTCAAAGCAGCATCATCTCTGAGGTCAGACCAGGTAGGTGAGGTCTTTAGCTAGTCAGGATTTCATTTCTTAGGTGTTGTCAAACACTAGTGTAGCGAACCTGACCCGTGGCAGAGTAGGTGGGAAGCATGTGGCTTGGGCTTTTATTCTAGGGGTTCTGGTAACATGCTAAGGGAGCCTAGCAGGACATTCTCCAAAGGTTTTGCCAGGGCACTGCTGCCTGGTGATTTTTTGACAGGCCTTGTGCTGGTGTTTTCCTGGTTCTCTGCCTGAGGTGTTCAGAGAGGATTTGCCCTCCAAGGCGCTTTGTTGTAGAGCACTCTTGGCCTTTGTATGTCCATCATAAACTGTGCTGTGGTTGTGATAGCACCATCTGTCATCTGGTGATGACATCCTTTCATGCTTCTCATAACTAAAAAGCTGGCAGAAGTGTGGCAGGAGCTACCCTTTGTTTTTGGAAGGTGAATTTTGGACTTTTTTTAGTTTCAGTATCACAGTGTATCCCAGTTTTGACTCCTGGTGTCAGAAGTGGCCTTGCAAATGTTCTTATGATAAATCTCCTCAAAGGCTTACAGAAACATTCTTCTGCTGTGAGACGAGAATTTGTTCTACCAGGATCTGGGCTAGAAACAAAAAAGCAAAGTGCAGGGCTAAAATACAGTAATTTTTGCTCTAATATAAAGATAATGGTTTTCAGACCACATAACAAATAGTCTTGGTGAAACCTGGTGTCATGGCACTAACTGAACTTCCAGTTCCCATGACTTTTCCAGAGTGAGAATGCCATGGAAGTAAGTGACTTAGTCACTTGAGATGCAGAGCAGCCTGGTGAACTTTCTGGAACATTATTAAAACAATGCTAGTAACAAAGTTCTTTTGCCAAGAAAAGACTGATGTATTTTAGAAAACTAGGTAAATGTGTAATGTTGTGGCAGACTGAATTCCATTGGCACAAGTGCACAATGTAAGAAATAATATATACTGTAATCATGCAGAGTAAAAACTGAGGTTTTTGTTAGGTCAGCTTAGCAAAAACAATAGTGATCACAGGAAGTATAGGGTTTGATGGAATCTGAAACAGAAGCTCAGAAAGATTGTTAAAGAATCTGTGGTAATACAGGAATTGTTACAATGGTGTTATAATGCTGGTGATGTAAATTCTTCCCAAAATGTCATGTTGCAATTTGTTCTGAGTTGCATAGGATTTATCAGGTGGGAGTTCAGAGCTGCACAATCAATATCAGAAAGGCCAGAAGAATATTCTTCAATAAGTGGAGGATGAAAAGACAAAAATTACTTTGTGTACAGTTTTATCAGTTGTTTAGGAGACCAACAGAAGCCCTTCTGTATTATGGAAGTGGAGTTCAGGCTGTTGAGCAGGCATCATGTGCTACCTCCTGGAGATGTGACCATCACTCTTTGATAGTGACCTCTTCAATGCTGCCAGAGACAGCCTTTGCCACTTTGCTTAAAATCAAGCTCACAGCTGTGTGTGTTAATTTTTGTTGCTAATAAATCTTGATGATGATTTTGTTTGGAGCAAGGGTTTAATCTTGTTTCTGACATGCGTGTTCTAGAGTATATATTGATATCCTGAACTTCAGAGTACAGGAGGGTTTTTTGTCTGTTCTAGCATAAGGCATATCTTGGTTGAGGGACAGATTTTCAAAGGCACATAGATAAAAAAAAGAAACATAAAATACTACTGACATATATTTGTTTTAAAAGTTTTATCTCCCCCCCCTGCTTTCTGTCACCTTGTTGTGTGTTCCTGCTTATGCAGATTGTTGTGTGAAAATAGTCCTGAATGTCAAAAGGCAGTGTAGCAAACATTGGAGTCACATGGTTTAGTATTTTTCCTATAAAACATACTTAATTATTTCTTTTAATACTGTTTTTACTTCTTTCATCCCAAATTAGATTTGGAAGAGCAGAATATTTGCTCTCATTTAGTTCTCTCAGAAAAATGTGTTTTCTAAGGTGAGAAGGAAGAATAGGAATTTCCATTACCATTGTTCCAGAAACTAATTATATTGGTTTTTTCTGCCTGCATCACTGAGGCTTTGTCAGTATGTTGGTTTTTTTCTCCTTCTTTAAAGCCTGTGCTGTGACAACACACACACACTTGCTTTTCAAATTATTCTTGAGGCGCTTGACCAGAAGTTCCAAGATGGGAAATGGCTGTTTGCCACACAATTAATAAGTTAGCGTGGTTTATAGACCATAGGAGAATTTTAAACCCTGGGGTTTTAAGAGTTAAAGATTATGCAGGAAAGGAGTAGAAAAAGGACAATGCAGTGGTGTTTTTACATTTTATAGATCAATTCTCTCTGTGTATGTTTGCAGAAAATACAGGAAAACTTGAATAAGCAGTTGCTTGATAATCTGGTGAGTTTTTTGAGCCGGTCTCATTCTGACTTTCAAGAGAAGACAACAGAATGGACTTGCAGGATGAAGTTCAGAGAAATCCCTACTGCAGCTCTTGTCTTAGGTAATTTTTTTAAGATATTTTTTGTAATGTACATCTGATTAAATCTCACAGACACATCAAAGAAACTTACTGAATCCCAGCAACTACTGTGAGCAATATCAGCCTCAAACATGTCAACAGAAGAGCTTGGGTGGGGAGAAGGAAGTCAGATAAAACCTCCTTCCCCTTTTGTTTATGTTGTTTAATAGTCCAGTAGGTCAACAACTCCCCTACAGGTCTCTCTTAAGCAGCTGGGAGCGATTTGAGGTTTTTTGTTTGAGGCACTGGAGATAACTTTGATTAGGTCCCTGTTTCTGCCACCAGCATGCTTGGTGGTTTCTACTACTTAACCATGGGAATTGTATAACTTCTGATAAGTGTTCTTGCAGTGCAAATTTACATGAAGGAAAGTAATGTCTTTGTCTTGGGAAAAGAGCACGGGGGAAAAATAGCTGGAGATGAAGTTATTGAAGTTCTGAAGTATTTTTTTTTTCTTCCATTCTCCTTTTTTTTCGGAGATTTGTACCTATAAATCCTAAACCTGATTCAAGGCATGTTGATTACATTTTCAGTGCATTATTTTAGGGAAATTAAAATCAGGCTTGTGCTTCAAACTGACCATGTAGGCACTAACAAAGATTGGATGGTAGTCAACTTTTGTAGGTAATAGAAAGTGAAAAACTACTGCTTCAAATATTTCTGTGGACAAAGTTCTGAATTGCCTCCGTGAGGGGCTTGTTCTTTTTTTTTTCTGTCGATTAAGGATATTAACAAAGGCAGTAAATACTAGGTAGTTCATAGTGAATTCAGACTGAGTTTCACAGCAAATTACAGTAATTTTCCTCTTTACATGAGCCATGAGAGGATCCAGGTATGGATGCAGTATTCTTCTAGAGGAGGTGAGTTTAACTTCTTGTCTGCAGGCCTTACATGGCTGTGGGTGGCTTCTGAGGGATGTTAGAAAACCAGTCCTTATTGCAAATTTGCACCCTTGGAAAACTTTCTTTTAAAAACCCCACCAAGCTATATGATGAAGGGTATTCACAGTGACTCCTTGTTACTCTTAATCAGGGACTGTCAACATGTACGTCTAATCTTGTGCTAATTTTTCATCTTTCCTCACAGCTGATGTGATACTTTTCATTCTTTCCTTAAATATTTGAGGTATCTTCTGGTTTTTGTCTACTGTTCAGTCTATTGTCCAATCATTGTGCTCACAAGTAATGAGAAAAAATTACTTAAAATTTTAGATTTTAAAATTTTTGTCCTTTTTTTTTTCGAGGTGTGAATGTTACAGATCATGACTTGACTTTCAGAGGTCTCTCAGATGTCCTTCAGGATAACATTACTCCTTATGTAGCCTTGCTGGAAGCCAAAGATTGCCCAGGTAAATACTGCAATAGTGTAGCTGCTTCTTTTGAATATGGTATCAAATCAAGTAGGAATTCTAGCTTCTGCCCCTAAATGCAAGAGTAATGGACAGAGGGGTCCTGAAGACTTTCCAAAGATTTGCTCAAACCTATGTAAGCAGAGCAGTAATGCTTACTGTATTTTGAGAGGTATCCAGTTCAGTTTAAAACACTGAAGATTGCAATGCTCCTTAGCTGTAGCATAACAGTTAAAAAGATGGAAGACCAACATCTTAACCTCAGTTGTTGCCATCTAGGCAAATTGCATGAACAGCATGCATATCATTAATGCTTTCAGGAGCAGGAGAGGTGCATTCTGGAGAGAGAAGGAGAGTAATTAGAAATGTGGGAAATAATGAGTAATAACTTTGGGGTCGTTTCTTACAGTATGAGACAGAGAAGTGTTGCCAGATAACCAAATGTCTTTACCACGTTTCTCAAAATGTTTTGTGAAGGTATAAAAAATCTGATGCAGAAGCTGATGGGACAGCTGATGAAGTGTGATATAGATGTGGACTCACTGGAAGATGAGGACTGTGTGCAGGTTTCACAGAATAGAATACGTTGTTCAATGCCTTCTCTCATCAGCTGGTATGACAGTGTAACAAAGGTATGTTGTTGGCCTTTTTTATCCCCAGTTTATCAAAATGTCTGACCTTCAAAACAGATTTAATAACCCAGCTTTGTGTTTAAAACAGAAATTTAATAATTCAAAGCTCTCTCTGAGAAAATGCCGAAGGTTAATTTTTTAAAAATAACGTGATATTGAGGTGATTTGAATATAATATGTGACACATAGAAACAATGTGGAGTTAGTTACTATGATGTATGAATGTCAGAATTATCAAACACAAGCAAGAAGTACTATTTTATCATATGTTTAATTGGGAACTGGAAGCTTAAAATGCAGTATCAGCTTCATGCCAGATGCTTTTCTCCCAGGAGTGCTGAGTTATTTTGTTTATTAAAACAAAACTTTACAGAAGAACAGCCATCCAGGGCAAAGGTACTGTATTAGTGCTAAAGGGCCATGATGTCATCTGCAGCCCACACTACATTGGCAAGCAGTAAGGAAATAACTTTCAAAATGTTTTCATATCTTTGTCTTCTAAAGCTATTGAAGTTTTAAGTTTTGTTTCTGTCATGAATACAAGTTACAGCTGATTTTCTGATGACTTCATTAGAGCAGTGTGATAAACCAAAGTGTACTGAGTGCATGGTCTTTTTATTACTGGGTAAAGATATAGAAAATAAGCAGTGTCTGTGTACACAATTCAAATCTCCTGCATTCCCAACAGAACTCCACCAGTTCTCTCTCTCAGAGCTATTCTTGTCATTGTTGGATTGTGTGTTTAAAATCTCTTTATTCTTTGTACTTCATGCTATGCCAAACAGAAGGAAGAAAAATGGCAGTTTTGGGTGCTAATAATAAATACAGCTCACAAAAAGTCAGTCATGTCAATTTGGAGTACTGTAATATCATAGATATGATTCAGTCTTTTTTATTTTGCTGGCTTCTGTGTATTAATGTTTAATTAATGGCTTTAAAGAAAACAGATTCTGAAACTCCAAGCAAAAAAAGAAATTCCTCCTCTAGACACTGGCAGTCTCCTCCAGTTGTAGTCATATTCAGAGACATGGAAAGTTTCACCACAAAAGTTCTTCAAGACTTCATAGTCATCAGCAGGTAATGTGACTTGAACTTTAGTTCTTCCACTCCTTTACCTGTTTTCTGTTTGCAGCTGTTTTGAAATTTAACAGTTAGGCCAGTGAAGCATTGGAATCAAATATTGTGCTGCTTCTTTGCAGCAGTGATTGAGCAAAAACTACTTGCTATGTTTTAGGGGTAAATTACACTAAAGCTAAACTTCAGACTGTGAACCAGAGTGCCTAAGGGCCAGGTTGAGATAAGGGGTGGCTGATTGAATTCTTCACATGATAGGATTTACTGGTACTAGTTGTTGAAAAATTTGTGAATGTGAAACTAAATTTTCAAGATGTCTAGATCTTTTAAAATTGTTTGCAGAGTGTATTTTTGTGTGACTGCTGAGGTAATGCTGCTCCTAAAGAGTCACTAGCTTACTAATAGGGGTGTATATAAAACTTCCCCAGCTGGCCAGGATCTGTAAGCAGCAGCTGACTACTTCAGGGCCTCCTGTACTTCTGTTCTTCTTTAATGTAATCTGTCTTCCTTCATGTAATTCTGTTTCTGTCTTCCTTAATGTTATCTCAGGCATGCTAATCAAAAACTCATGCTGCTTTCCAAAAAGAGCACCATGCACTTAAGTCCCAAGGTTGGAGCTGTTAGAATTGGGGCTGCAATTCCTCAGCAATTCACTTGTGCTAACAGCAAGAAATTATATAGCTTGTGTTATTATCTTCATCTCAGTCTTAAACATGTTTAATAATAAAGGTGAAGTGGACAAATGTGAGAAATTCCTATGATTTGTTGATCACAAGTTCTGATTCCTTTTTAAGATTCTCTAAGGTTATCAGCAGTAGACAGTAATGTGTGAAGTTTATTGGTTTTATGTTTGTCTTCAGCTATTTCATTTGCGGAGTTAGAGAAACAAAGTAATTGTGGGATAACAATTAAAATCCAAAGTCAAAAAGTTGCTGTGGCAAAAACAAAGGAAAGGAATAAGTTGACAATTTTAACCTAGAAGGTATATAAGATAGCATACTTTGTACCTCCTTGAAACCACTAAAAATGGAAACACTGAAAATACAGAGAAAACATTGTATTTTGTATAAATTGTATGCTGTCCTCAAGGATTACACATTCAGTCCTGATTTTCAGTTCTAAAGCAAATACTAAAAAATTATCTGAAGATGAAGTTTAATCTGGAGAAGTTGGAAATTTTTTAAAGTGTAATTGGAACACTCACTATCTCCGGACATTGGAGATATTCCATATTTATTTTGACTTTATTAAAAGGTGTAAATCTTGTACATTTTCTTGGCTGTTACCTATTTAATGTAGCTTTTTATTTTTTCTTTGTATCTTTAAAAAAAATCCTATTTTAAGACTCAGGTCTCTGAATATAACTTTTTGGGAAGCTAGGATCAGCACAAAACTTATGGAAATGATGCTTTTTGTGCCACTTTCTGAAATCTGAATCTGAAAATGGAGTTTCATTTTCTTATCTACTTTAGGGCTTTAAATAGCATCCTTTCTTTTTAATTTTATTCCACATGAATTCTTCTTTTGGTTTATCAGCAGCAAATCTTTTAATTTACCCCTTTCTGCATTGAAACTCAGTGCTGTAGTAGGAACATAATGCATTTGTTACACAAGCTTCTATAATGTAACTATTATTTTTGTCCTCTTCCCCCATTATCCAGTCAGCATATCCATGAATTACCTCTAGTGCTGATTTTTGGAATTGCTACATCACCAATGATTATCCACAGACTACTTCCTCACTCAGTGTCCTCTCTGCTGTGCATAGAGCTTTTCCAGTCCCTTTCCTGTAAGGAGCACCTGTCTACTATAATTGACAAGGTAACTCCCTTTCTAAATAGAAATGAGGAGTGTGTGCGTATTGAAACACAGTTTACATGTGTAGCCTTTAGATGCAGGTTTGTTTGAAGGTTTTGGAAAGGACTCTGTTCCTGAGAGCTGTGGATTTTAGATATTTCTACTTGCAGGTGCAGAGTAGTGTAATACTGAGCTCATACTGAGACACACATACACACACCTGCTTTCATCTTCCATTTGCATTGCCTTGTGCAATTACACTTTGACATTCACACTTCTTCATTAAAGTCAAGCTGTAATTTCAGTTTTACTTTGTTCCAGAAAAAGATAGCTTTGAAACTTAGCTAAAATTCTGAAAAATAAAGTTCAGCCTGAGTTTTGCCACCTGTCAAACATTAGCTGAGTTATCCATATGTTCAAGCCATGTAAATGTTGTGCCTGTGGGTTCTTGGTAGACCACAGGATTTCCAAAATCTGTTACACATGCTGAAAGTAGTGGTATCATTGTTTATTACAGCAGTCTCTGTTCTATTTGTACTTTTACAAAAATAGCATTAAGCAAAATTAACTTAAAATGTTGCATTAGTGAAAGGTACTTAGGAAAATGCAGTAAAATAATAAACTTTAAAAATCAATCTTTGCAAGGATATTTTAGTAGAAATACTGTTTTTAGAAGCTGGCAGTGTATTTAGTATCTCATTTAGTTGAATGTTAACACATACTAAGAGTTCTACCAAGTTGCACATATAAGTTTTACTGATTTGAATTCAGGAGAGAGTTTCTGCTGTGGCTACTTCTTCTTTTTGTCTCCCTTTTAGCTGCTTCTGACATCCCGGTTTCCCTTCAAACTGGGAGAAAAAGTTCTGCAGGTTCTCATCAACATATTCCTGTACCATGATTTTTCTGTACAGAATTTTATCAAAGGATTTCAGGTAGGCAGTGGTAACAAGAATTCAAATGATGGTTGTGAAAACAATGGGTAATTACTAGGCACTGAAAGATTTCTTAGGTCCTAGTACTGCTGAATTGCATGAAAAAATATCCTTTTGAGACAGTTTGGATCTGTGAACAGATGGATATTTTAAAATCTTTACTGATAAGGGTTTAAGAGCAAACTTGTAGGACCTGTATGAAGAAACAAATAAAAGCTTACTGTGCCACAAAACCAATGATATTTTAAGGTTAGGTTTAAAAGGGTGACCTGGCTTAGTGGGCAGAAAGAGCTGTATTTTGCTATAGATTAATTTGTAGCTTTCTAGCAGCCCTGACAGAAGTCCCCAGTTCTGATCATCTGTACCAGCTCCTTGGTCTCTGGTTTGTGTAGGTGTGAGTAGGCTACAGCAGAGTTTCTTCCCCACTTGAGCTCCTCTGGCACAATTTCTGGATGCACATTTCCTGCCTTTTCAGGGAAATAGGAGCTGCAGGGTCATTTACTTGGTGCCTCAGAGGAAGTAATACTTGTGCTCCAAGCAGTTGTGTAGCAGAGTTGTGGGAGTTATATTTACCCTCTCTCAGGAGACAAAGTGGAAGAGCTCAGAGGGTTTCCAAAAAGAGTCTCTAGAGAGGATGATAGTTAAGTTTTTATTGTCTTGTATAGTTCTTCATATCTAGATGTATTTCTGTGTCTAGGTCTCCTTGTAGTTTTTGTGGATTGCAGACAAGAGTTCTCTGAAGAATTTGTAGGCCCTGTCATCTGTTTTAATGCAGGCTTGTGAAATGGTTTCTTTCTTACCTAGTTCCATGTGTGAATCTGCTAGCAAAATACGCCCTTTTAATGTCATATACATTTAGAATTTCTCTGATTTTTTGATATATAAGATTCAATGATTACAGGTGGCCAGGAAAAATATCCTGACCATAGTACCTCTTCTTGAAGACAGACCTTTGTGGTCTTTCATAGGTTTCAGCTCCTCTTATTTGAAAGAGTCATCAAAGTTTAGTACTTCTGCATTGGCCTGACATGCACATACAAGTTTTAGACCTGACCATGTATGGCTGTGTCCTTGTGTGTAAAAGAATTCAAGGATGAAGCAATTGCAGATCAGATTTTCGAAGTGATAAATACAAGAGATCAGCATCATGTCATTATAGCTAGGTGTGATGTTATATAAGAAGGGGGGAAAAGCTGAGGTACTGAAAATGAATAGCACATATAGCAAAGAAGGTTATTATGTGACTGTGAACAGCTGTATAATCAATGTCCTGTAGTGACTTATGGAATATTTATGAATTGTAATTAATTTTTTTAAAGGAGTGCCATTACTACCATTGTAGCATATGTAATGTATTAGTAAGAAAGCATTAAAAAGTAGATGTAGCAGGGAGATTGAATTTTATTAACATCCCTAGTTCTTGGTTTGTTTTTCAGCTCTGTATTGTGGAGCACTTCTATTCCCAGCCTCTCAGTGTACTGTGTTGCCACCTGGCAGACATTAAGAAGAGAGTTTATTCTTTATCACATGATCAGTGTGAAAACATTCGAAGACTGCCCTCTTTTAGAAGGTAAGGATGGAAATGCATTTCTTGGACAATCATGTATTGATTAGCTTTAAAAAAAATTAAAAGAATCTATAAATGTGGTTCTGTGAACATTGTAGTTCATTTGTGCACTTTCTATAGCAAAGGTAAATTGATCAAACAGAGGACATTTCTAAATAATTTCAGGAAGCCTTAATGTTCTAGTTTAGAGAGTACAGCTTCTGTGATGTGTAATCACTTGAATTTACTTTTTTTTCCTTCTCATTCTTAATACAGAAACAAGTTATTCTGACAAATAACCGTAAATCACTTTTGAACTTGTTAAGCTGATTTGAAGCATAATCTCTAGAGTTTTGGAGTGGCCTTTCAACTTGTTGGATTTTTGAATCCTTTTGAATCTTTCCAAAGAAAGATGCATAATACTTATAGCAGCATAAGCATTTTAAATGTTTTTCACCCTAGGATCTTCCTTTACATTATAATTTTATGTTGGTTTTATTTTTTTCCTGCCAATAAGGTATGTGGAAAAGCAAGAGTCAGGGAAACAGATTGAACTGCTGACAAACGACAGCTTCTTAAAGGTAAAATTTTAAGAATGTCTTTGGAGAACAGAAATAACTTGCCCAATATATCACTTTGTGGAATATAATAAAATACAAGACCAAGACATATAGTTCTGTTTAATATCTTTCATACAGAACATACTGTGCTTTGTGACCAGTAATGAAGAATTAGGATTGGCAGATCAAAATTCCAAATCTCTAGGGTTGCCAGGTCAGCCTTCAGATGAAGCTGCACAACTTTCTTACATCAACTTCTAGCTATGTCTAGAAATATAATTGCTTAAAAAGAAGGATACAAGGTTTATTTATGACCAGGTCTTTTCATGCTTGCCCAGACTGACTTTCTTGGAAGGTCAGTTAAGTGTTTGAAGAATGTGTAAGTTATCTTGGAGGTTATTTCATAAGCTTTTAATCCTTCATAGCCTCTGCGTAGTTTCTGATTGAACTCAGTAGAGCAGAGTCTGTGTCCCAAGGCACACATTCACCCTACACCTCATACAGGATTAAAACTAATTTGTTATATGTTTATCTGAAGCTTTGCCAATGGGTTGAAGTCAGACTACTACTATTATGAACCCTTTAGGAATTCACCAACAAAAATCTGTTGGTTATTTTCACCATCTGAGCCAGTCCCAGTGGAAGCATTGCTGAAGATAAAGGGTTTCTCCTGACTCTTCATTTCAAGTATTTGTAACCTGTCAGGCAAATGGTGGACTTGCCTGGTGTCTAAGTCTTTTTCAAGTGTGAAGAACAATGGTAATGGCTGGAGTGAAGTTAGGAGCAAGCAATATGGCAAGTACAGTTACAGTATTCAAGATGAGATATGATTTTACATCATTTTCTGATCCATTGTCTTCATTGGCAAAAATAACTTAAGTTACAACTGTTCCCTTGCCCTTTATTTACACCTGCTTTGAAAGCTGAATAACCATCAGCTTAAACTTTATATGTTTTTCGACCTTACATGTTTAATAATACACCCCTTATTTCACAAGCCTCAACTTTTAACTTTGGGAAGGAAACTGGAATTCTCATACTTAGGTGCATATGATGCTTCTCACAGATTTTAATTGCAGACATTTATTCTAATCTCCACAATAGAGGTGGGACCATTACTGCCTTGCCAAGCTGGCAGAATATTCTGCCTGGGAAAAAAAGGTCCCACTGCTGCATTAATGAGGTGCTGTTTATTCTGATGTCATGCTAATCTACAGTGTCATGCCCAGCTTTGGAAACACTTTCAAAATCACTATAGTAATCTTTCATGTGAACTTTGTGTTTCAGCACCAGGTCACTTTAGTCTTTTAAGTCTTCCAGCTTAGCCCCTAAACCTGCAATACACTTTATCAGCCTCATTTATATTCCATGTTGTTACCACTTTAATATTTATGGAAAGAGTTTCACCTATTTAGAATTATCAGTTTTGAATGCAATTTCACATCGTAATTTTAAACAAATCTGTCTGAAATGTTTCACAGCAGATTTAATTTGAAAGCTATGTAAATGTGGCAATCTATGTCTTTTATCTCTGTTCTGGAAATAATATTGCATAGTCTTTTAATGATATTTTCAAACTCTTCTAAAATGGATTATGCCTTTTCACTTCATTATTTGGCAAAATACATTGCTATTTACTTATATTAACTATATCTGTCTTGAGCTATGATCAAGATGAGGGAAATACAGATGTGTTAATTCTTGGGGTTTGGGGAAATAAGGTTGATGAAGCAGCATTAGAGAGAACTTGTTTTCTTTTCTTAGTTTATTTTGTAGTGGGGATAATTTTTTTCATAATGATCCTGCTTAAAATACAGACTTGTGAATGTCTGCCCTAAGGTTTTAGAGGGTGCCTTAACAGATGTTATATCGGTGACTCTTAAATTTCTCTTAAAAGGGGAGAAAGATTGTTAATGTTTTTAATCATTTAAAACTTTTTTTAACATCAGAAAGCTCTCTGTAGCACTGTCTTTGTTACTTTCAGTCTTTTCAATGTGATACCTTTTCTTTCCATACATCTGTACCTCCTTATATTGCCTGTAGACAAGGTTTTGCTTTTCTTTTATCTTTAATACCCTTTGTTTCACTTTCAGTCTAGAAAATTTCAGTGGCTTATTTTGTTTTTCTCTTTCCATTTGAATAGTTTGCTCAGAGTTAGGCAAAAGGGTAATTAAATACGTAGAGAGGATTCTGTGGGTTTTCCTCTTTATTTTTGACTGAAGACAGAGGAAAGAAGATCTTTTGATTCACAGACTTAAATGTAATGACCACAAAGACTAGATGACTTCAGTACAGGTACCAGAATTTTTGAATGTGGCTTTCCAAAAGCAATAAATGCTTCTATGGCAGGCCAGTGATAATGTAGTGCCATCCAGAAAATTCAGTAGCAGTAGTCAATAATTTCTGTTTCTTAAATGTGATTTTTTTTTTTTTTTGTTGTTCTTGACACATGAATAAGCAAAATCAAATTAAAAACACATAGGAAAATCAATTAAATATTTCTTTGTTTTATGTGAGCTGGTCTTTTTTTGTACATGTAACTAATAAAAACAACAGCCACCCACAATATAAGAAATGAATTGTAAATGCATTTGCAGTATAAAAATGCAAGTTTTCGAGTAAAAGTAGCTACGTAACTTCTCATTGCCTGCTAAAGGAATAGTGTATACTCTCATTGTTATGAGATGACATTTCAAGTCTAAAGGCCTAAATATAGTTGAAAATGGTAGAATACTAGTGCTAGTCAATAGCAAATCTCTAGTGAGGTGGAGGAAGAAAGTAAAGGTAACAATATGCAATGAGAATGCAGTGTACTGTTGAAATACAGCTCATTTGCTTAGTGGTCTCCATTTAAGATTGATGATTTAAATCATAGCACAGTATAATATCAAAAGTTCAGAGTAATTTTAAGTGCTTTATGGGAGTTTTAAATGGATGTCAGAATTACTTTTTAAATCATTCTATCACCACTGTAGGAAGAAACAGAGAAGTTGCTGGAGGACTTACGTGTTTACCATGAAAATTATGTTCGAATTTTGAGATGTCTTCATGTTTTCACATCTTCTCTTCCAAAGTATCCTTTGGGCAAGCAGGTGATGTTCTGTTATGTGTGGGTCTTGTTGGGTTGTTGCTATTGTGGTTTTGGTTTGGGGTTTCTTTTCCCTCAAAGTATGACAGTTAAATAAATATTTACTCTTTATTTATAATGTGCTGTTTTGCCCCCTGCTCCTTAAAGTGGAGAGAGATGCTCTCTTTCTATGGGCAGAGGATGAGAGTTTGTGGTTTCTCTACTGGCATGGATGATACCTTGTCAGTCAACAGGAAGGAGTTTCCAGGAGGAGGCAGGTGCACAGATCAGCAAGAGGATCCACACATTGACTTTCCCACATCTGAGGTTACCTGTATGCATTGCTGTGTACACTCTTCTACCACCTATTGGTTCACTAGTCAAATTCAGACAAAGAGACTGAGTTTTTAGCAGCCTTCTGTACAGAAAAAAGCAATTGTAGGAGGAACAGTGATAATTGCTCTGTTAATAGTCCTATTGCTCTGATGTCATTTATTCCACCTTCTTATGCGAAGCAATTTCTTCTGCTAGAAGAGCAATTATATATTCTGTGCATGTGCACCTGTCTCTCAGTTCTCAATGTATTCCATACTGTTACTAGAATCTCTCACTGACTACAAAAGCATCATGAACTGTTTGAGAATAAAAGGATGTTTTAGCTGGGGTATTTAATTGGAGTTCCTTTCTGTTCACTGCAGTTAACTTCACCTGAATGTTAATTGTTTGGAACCTGGTGCAGAGCAAGTCTCCAGCAGAAGCTTAGTTCTGGAAGATATTAAGAGCTGTCATTCCTTTTGCAATCATTCTGCATCTTTGGAAAACAGGCTCTAAAGGAATTGCATATTGCTTTGAACAGCTTGTTGTAAGATCCTGTATTACTTTGTAAAACACTTTATCCTTTCTTCACCTTCTGCATAACAGATCAGGGAGTTGCACTGTGCTTGTTTGGAAAACCGAGTGTGGGAGACAGAGGAGTATGAGTCATCTCTTCAACTAGCAAGGTGATTTTTTTTTCTCCATTTTGTTTTAATACTGCCTGTACACATGGAAAGTATCAGTCATCAGTTATTCTGGAACTTAAAGCTGAGGCTATTACCTGTTCACAGTTAGTTTTAGGGTTGTTTGCAAGTGTAATTGGCTGCTGTTTTCAGTTTGGTTTTCTACTGATTTCTGTGAAATTCAGGCAGGTTCTCATATCTCATATGCCCTGAGTAATTTTGCTGAAACCACTGAGATTACTTTGTGTGAATGAGAATGAGTCGGGTTTTGTCTTTTAAAGTATGATTGTGGTAGATATTATCAATCAAATTATTAGCCTTAGTTGTCTTAAATTTTAATCTGTTGTGAAAATTAGAATCTCTTCCCAATGAATAGTAGCTGAGGCCTTTCTTTTTTTATTTTACTGCTTTCCTTCTCTTCCTGATTTGCCTTAACAGTTTTTACAGGGACTGAGTTATTTTTTTCTGATACTGTGAGCATAGGACTTTAGGAGACGCTGTACTTGTGTTGTCTGTCAGTGTTTAAAATGCCAAAGTTGTCAAAGCCACTTTTCTTGATAGAAAACCTTTCAATTGCAATGTTGCAGCTGAAGACTTCTAAATGTGCTTTCAACAGACATATGGCAGTGTCTGTCTCCTGATACTGCACTCATTCAAATGATCCCTTGGCTTTGTCACACAGCCCCATAACTGTCACTGCCTCTCCCAGACCCCCTGAGCTGCTCAGGTTGATGTGTCTGGCAGTAAAACTGCACAAAAAAACGATTTCAGTGGTGCATGGAGGGTAGCTTTCTGGGCTGATACACACACACAAGGAAATACAGTCTTTAAACTGTACCTTTGCCATACTGAGTGGTTCTTGCACATAGCCACTTTTCTGTGTTCTTTACCTTCATCCCTTTAAAAGGATTACATGCTTGAGTTGTCATTTCTGCAGTCCTTCCTTTGTGTTCCTTCTCTGATTCTCCTGAATCTTGACAGCACTCAGTCATTTCTCAGCTCTTGCCCACAAATCTGGCATTCTGCTTTCTCTACTGTCTGACCATAATCTCTTAATAACTCTTGGCCTTTTTATTCTCCTTTGTTTAATTTGCTTTCATCCTCTCTGAATTCATCTGTCTCTTCTCATATCTCAGATTTGATGCTGCCATCAGATTCTGGCTTGCTCCCCTTTTATTCTTATCTGTTCATCTCCCTCCTGTTGTTCTTGTGGTCCTGGCTCTCACTGTGGGAGCCTCTGATAGAAATACAGTGATCATGGGCTCTGCTTTCATAGATGGTGATTCTATGATTTTTATATATTTTTGTTTTAATTCAGAAATTCTGTCATTTTCCTAGCAAAACTTGTCCAACACAACTTCTTCAAGTACTTGGAATTCTAGCTGTGATTGTCATTTTTTCAGCTTTTAACTTCTGTTTGCCTTTTTACAAATCTTCTCATCTCTGCTTTTTCTATATAGAATCTTGCTGTTATCTTTTAGAAGAAAATTATAAAATGTGGTCTTTCACCTTCTACTCACAATCTTTTTTTTCCTCTTTTGCTCAGGTTTAAAAGTTACTCACTGTTCCTTAATATCTCTGCCTTCCTATCACCTGTTGATATCCTTATGTTCACCCTTCCCCATCCCTTACTCCTTTTCAGTGTTTTTCTGGAATCCATCTTTTTTTTCCTTATATTTAGAAAGTAAAAAATGGAGAAGCTTTAGATCAGCTCATTTCTCATTTTCTAACCGAGTACCTCTTTTGCCTTTTATGAATTATGTTTGAATGTAAGGTTTTAAGTTTCTGAATTGTGTTTCTTTCACGATTGGCTTCTCTACCTCAGCTTTTCCCTGGACAGGCTTTTATGCCTTCTGCTAGAAGTGCTCTTCCCAAAGATGGTGTAATCTCACTTGAGCAATCTAGACAGTAGTTACTCTACCTGAGTTTTCCAGAGTGTAAAAGATGTCATGGGGTGACAGAGAATGTGTGAGCTTCAGTTCATTTTGCGTTAATTCCATCACAAGAGGATTGGAGAGCATCTCACTCGATTAGTTATGTGGAGTTAACTGGCTGGGACATCTCATCAACCTTTTGGGTGGCAAAACTTCAAGGACTTGTCTTCTGTCTAGATATTGTACTCTGGTTTTTGTCTGCTGATTATGGGTGGCTTTTCATCACATACTGCTTATCACAGTCCTGCCCTTCTGTGACCGGTGCTGACCAACATGGTATCGCTTCTTCAGGTGATTTCCCTCTTCAGCATTCAGAAGGAGTTTCTGTGGACTTCATTGTAGCTTCCTTTCTTCTCTTGTATAACTTGTCTGAATAATCAGAGTTAGATTTATTTGCTGCCTTTTGGTAATCTGAGATCTGCCTTCCTGCTTTAAGCCTGACTCCTCACCAAATTAAAATCTTAACCCCACTGATACCTGGCCTACCTTGCAGTAATCTCAAACCTAAAAGGTTGCAAAGGATCTTTACTGTTTTCTCATATGTGGTAGCTGTCTTCTTGCCTTGTCTTTGAGCCCTGTAATCCTCCCGTTGTTGTAAATAAGCTTTTCTAGAACGTGCAGTTTCCTTTTGAATAATTGTAGGAAAATAAATTTGTTCTTTCCCATTCCCTTATTTTCTCTCCATGTTGGGTGTTTAACTGCAGTGTTTTGTCTGGCCTGGAGCAAGGCTATCTTGTTTACCCGTTATAGTACAAGACAGTTTCAAAATGTTTTGTGTGGTCAAGGTCACACTTTCTGTTGTTAACTCCTGATGCTTTTCTGTACACAACAAGTGCATCTGAATGCAATATCTGACTTGCAAAAATCTGTAACCCTGAAGCAGATAAACTGAAGTTTTAAATTTTAACCTTTTAAAGCATTTAGTATCCATTGCCAGTTAAAAACTAGAGCTCAAATTGCAGTTGTCCCTCCAGATATCCAAAGAGCTTCCCCAGCCTCCTCTGAATTCTTCCTTAAATTTCTTAGCCGGTTTTTAGGTAGCTGATATGGAAAGCCACTGCTTGAGACACTGATCACCATCACTGCTTTGATATCTTTTACATTAAGATTTTGAGACTGGGCAGTGCTCAGTGACACTTGGGAGAGGCCCTAATAACTAAATAGTAAGTAAATGCTGAGCTGGAGGTTGGGCTGGATCTCAAGAGATTCCTTCCAACTTGAATGGTTCTGGGATTCTAGTGATGGTTAGATTTACAGCAATTAAATGCAGAAAAAAGCATACAGATTTCATTTGAGAGTCATTCTGAGTCACAGAGATTAATTTTGTGGATCTGTTTACATAGGGAATTTTTTTTTACCATTTCATTTACTGGTTTTGGGAATGAATTCTGAACCCTACCATGAATTGGTTTTGAGTGTTGGGTTTTTTTTAATTTTGGTTTGATGTCTGACTCACAGTTTCAAAAATTGCAACTCCTGTGTCCAGCAAGTGTTTTTGGATAATCAGGAAAATGACTGTTCTGCAAGAAAACATGAAGGACATCATCACCAAAACTAATTGGTTTGTTTCTTTCTATTAACGATAGCAGGAAAAAAAAATTGACTTTGCTGCAAGACTGAATGCTTGTAATCCTGGAGATTTTTTCTTTTAAAAGGAGTTTTTCAATTTGTTGGGGTTTTTTTTTAACTTTTTTCAACTAAGAACATTGAAAGCTGTTTCATCATTCTGCATTTCAACTTCAGCCAACAATTTTGTCTTTTAGGATGCTGAATAAGACTGATTTGGTAACCATACTCCAACAATGTGTGGAAATTTTGATGTCATCTTCTGGAAAGGAGTTTGATAGGGCAGTAGAAAAGTTGAAGGAGTTCCTGACCCAGTTTCAGAATCTAGAAGGTGGGTGTGTACCATCATGTATTCCATTACAGATTATATAAAAGCTATTTTGTAATCTGACCATTTTCCCTGAGATAGCCTGTCATCATATTAAACCATCATATTTGCAGGACTGTTTTTTTTTAATACATGCACAAATTTAGGAAATGTTTATATTCTCTACTGGTATGTGGTTCGTGTTTTTTATAATACGGAAGAGTGATGTAAGATAAGAAATTGGACAGATCAGCAAACATTATCCCCTGAATCTCTCATACACGTATTTTGAGCATTTTAGCAGCTGTTGTAGTTGCTAAAAACAAACTGGTTTTAAAGATAAATAGCAGCAGACAGGCAAGGACTGCATAAGCAGTCCTTATGACATGGAATTTAATCCAAATATAAGGTTCCTTCCCCTGCATGTTTAGAGCTAGGACCCCAAGTGCCAGTTGTCAGCTCTGCTGTGACCTGTCAAGCCCCTAGAATTGATTGTTCATGGTCCAGGACATATTTCAAAGTTTGGCAAGGCAAATGAGTAGCAGCATTCTGTCTTTCAGAGGCAGGTTAACTGAAACTGCTGCATTTTCTCTGAAACACGAGTATGATGTATTCCAGCATTCTTCTGGAATAGGAATGTTGTTGCTTTCCCTGGATTATGGAGAAGCACTCCACAAAGATTGGCTTTTGAAGATTAATTGGTTATAATCTGGTCTGTTTTATGCATATTAATTAAGCTCATTACTAGTGTGGTTGCTGTACAGCATTGGACAAGATGCACTGATTGCATCCCCAAATGCAATCAGTATTAATTAAAGTAGTCACATCACACTGTAGGGTTAACTGGGGTTGTCCAAAAGAATCAGCTCTTGTCTGTACCGTGTATTTTTTAATAGTTGTAGTAAGAGCAGAGCTGTGGTAGAGGAAATAGGTCATCACTTTGAAAAAGCTGTGTATGTCACTGCTGGTACCAGCACTGAGGAATCTGAACTATGATGGAAAACCAAAGGTTTGTCTAGTTTGGAAAAAAGGAATTCAAGCAAAAGGCTTTTAAGTAGTTGGATTCTTACCTTGAGGAATGATAAGGAACAACAGCTCTGGGGATTCAGAACTTGCAGAACTATAAAGCAAAAAAGACAGTATTTATGTTTACTTAGGATTTGAAGATGAGTTTAAAATAGAGAAGGTCTACTGAATCCATGAATGATCTTAGTTTCTTTTCAAAGTGGATTTAATTTCATCTCCAAAGGAGAAGTGAGAAGGGGAAGTTAAGATATACTGGATGTGAATAGATTGCTGCGTTAGATAACTTTTTACTTTATATTTATGTGATGGTGTTGATCTTTAGTGAGGGTTCTCAGATGTCTACCAAAAATGTGATGTACCCAAATTGCCCACAGAGCTCTTAAAGTGAAAGGATAGTCCAAAATACTGTATTTTATAACAACAACAGAGTCCATTGTCCTGACTGCCTAATGAACTGAAAAACATGAGGTAACACTCAAAATCATGAAGCTTGAACAAACAAAATATCTTCACATTCAGTCTATTTTGAGCTGCAGGATTTGGAAAATAAAAAAAATATATTGTTGTACTAGTGGAGAGGAAGTTTTCTGATTTGAAGTCTTCAACACTCAGATGAATGTCCACAGGACCCTGGAAGATACCAAACTGTTCTCTGCAGGTCACCAAAAAGCTTTTAAATATCATGATTGTCACTGCTGATAGAGCTTTACCTGTGATGTGTGGGTGGAATCTCCATCTACCATCTTCTTGAATAAGGCAAGAAATCTAGATTCCTTTTTTTTCTGATTATCACTCATCCTGGCACTGATTGTGCTTTGTGAGGTTTTGCTTTTTTTGTTTTTACCTAAAAATTACTAATAATTGGTGTAATTGATCACGGAACTACATGTCCATGAAGATATAATTTTCTTATTAATTAAAGTGAGAAAAAAAACTGGGCAATGAAATACCTTAGCATGCTTCTGTTTGCTGCTCTGGTTGCAGTTTCTGCGTTAGGTAGGGAGAACTCATTTCTTACTCATTATTTTTCTGCACATGAGAAGGAAAAAAAAATGCAGCATGTGGCTTTTTGAATATTCCAAAAGCATGAGTAGTACCTAGTCCTAATCTGTCAAATTAACAAATGTTGAGGGTATGACCTAGGATGACCTAAACAGAATTAAAGTGATGTGCAAGGCTTGTGCTGGGCCTTTGCTCAGGGCTGAATTGTTACTTAATCACTGTTGGCTAAGCTGTACTGCAGACTCCTTTTTTAACAATCTTCTGCAAGATGCAAGACCCAAAAGCTGCCTGTGGTTGGGTCTGTGTGAACAAGGAACTGCTGAGTACTTTGAAGAGTGCTTGGGGTTAGGAGGTTATGAAGGAAAAGTCTACCCCACATATCAAACATTAGTTTTGTTCTAGTAGCAGAAGCTTCCCAAGAACGAGATGTGTCCGTATCGCCACAAAAGGAGCTCCAGAAGAAGACAGACCTTTATCACCTTCAGAAGGTTAGGCCTGCCTAGGCTTTACTGACTGGTTCCTTAAATTAATATTTTAAAATGTTCATGGCTAGTTCTTCCCAGGTTGCTGGGTCTCTGAGTAAAGGGTTGTGTGTGAATGTCTCATCTTAAAAATGAGTGAATAAGTACCAACTATGTATTTCTGGCCTTCTTGACACATAGAAAATTATAGAAAATAATCTATCATAAACCAGGATTTTAAAATGCAAATTAGATGTTTTTATTTAACTTGTAATTTAGACATTATGCCTAACACATATTTCTTTGAATTTTTTTAACTCCTACGGATTTGAGAACTGAATACATTGGCCTAAATAAAAATAACTGCATTATTACATTTTAAACATCATCAGTGAGAACATGCCAGCAAAAATTAATTCTACATGTTAAACACATAGATTGTGCTCTCCAGAGAATAACTGCCTCCCATGTAGTCTTATGCACCACTTTTTTTTAAAGACTTTGTTGGAGTTGAAGGAATCAAGGAGGTCTAAGAAACTGACAAAGTTTGAAATGCTTCGTTTTGAAGTTGTTGACTATATAGACAGTCTTGTAAGGTGAGCCTTCCTGTTTTATATTCCTACATTAGTTTGCACTATAAGTTGCAAGTGAAATTTTACTAACATGTTAATCTTGTAAAAATTGTGTCTCGCTCCCTGTGGCACACTTTTTTTTCTCTTCCTATTCCTTCTTTGAGGGCTCTAAAAATAATAACTAAAAAAACCAAAACCAAATGAACCACACCTCTGTTCCAAGAGATCAGTTGAAATAATTAGAATACAAATGGACCAACCTACTCTGGCTACTGAGACAGTGTTGAGGGAGGAGTGGGTATAAGTGGCAAAATAAAGTCAAGAGTCTTTACCCTAATCTTTGCTGATCTGTTCTGCTTACGAAACTGTACAGATGTCAAGTGTGATATCCTGTCCATTTTGGGAACTGTTTTGGTGAGCAAGCCATAGCAGATGCAGTTTTGGAGGCAGCTCTGCAGTGGAAAATGTGAAAGGCTTGTTGTGGTGGGGGAAGAGATGAAGGCATTTGTTAATTATAGAGGGTGGGGGGAGGCAGAGAAGCTAACAGAAGTATCATTGCCAAGCAAAAAGCTTCAGCTAGGAAGGCCAAGATGAGCAGAGACTCATGGTGAGGCCTTGAGATGGATAAATAAGATCTGTGGAGTACTTGACTGGGTTAGCACTGTAGCTGCTGCCCTTATTTTTGAATTTATCAGTGTCCCAGCTAGAGTTCTGCTAAATCCATTAGATATAGGGTTGATAATAACAGGCTTCTCTGCTTAAAAGTTTATTTCAGTGCTGTTCATCTTGTTTTTCAGAGATTTTTCAGTATTGGATGGGAAACATGCATTTTTATAGTCTGACAGCAGTAGAATGTGTTGTTTCCCTTGAGCTGAAGCTTGTGTCTCCCCCACACCCCCCATACCTCCTGCTTTTCCAGAAGATACCTTGTTCCTGCAGACGAAAGGACCCTGCAGGAGATTGTGTACTTCAACGGCGCCGCCGTTCTGCGGGGGCACCTGAACGCTGCCCCCAGGACCGCGCTGCACACGGCTCTGAACAACCCCCACTGGTACCTGAAGGTGAGGAGCTGCTCCCGTGCTGGATCCTGGGCAAGCTGTGGGAGCACGGTGTGCAAGGCTGAGTTCGCTGTTCCGTGAATCTTGGCACGTACTCAGCTGTTTTTGCAGAGAACTAGCAAGTGCTGATAAGCACCTGGGGACTTTGTTCAAGGAGCTGGGGAATCTGTCTGGTGAAGGTAATTCTGGGAAGGGTTCTGTAGGAGGAATCCATTTTTCAGAGCGTGTTCTAGCTGTGATATTTTCTTTCTTCTGTAGATGTAGCAGAAAACTAATTTTGTCCTCCACTGCAATTAGGATGACTGTCCACAGGGAAAAATAAAGTGTCTGTTACTCTTTCCAGAGACTTTCTTAATAGGGCTGGTGCTCAGTCCTCACTTATGTAGATTAGCTGTAAGGTAAAGGCTGTTCAGGTGGAGTCATAACATTAAAATAGCATCATTACAGTGTATTTTACCAAGTCCTTTGTTTTCCTCTACAATTTTATTTTAATCCTTGTTGTACATTGATATCCTATGTTTTCTGAGTCCAAGAAAAGGATCAGCTTAACCCTGTCCTTTTCTAGAAGAGAAAAGCAGACTGTTCTCCACTTCTTTCATAAGTCAAACTGAAAGGATGACCAAAAGAAAGAAATAGACTAGGATTTGGAAAAGGAGTGAACATACATTTCTTTTTACTTGATTATAGAAGGTGCTTGAACTTGTTCTTATTGCCTAACATTTTTCCTAAAACATGGATCATAATTTTGAAGAAAATACTGGTTGTGGCTGTATCAGAGTAATGCACTACTTGAATCAAAGCTAACACTTATCAGGAACTGTAAAGGCTGATAAAGATCAGCCTTTGAAATCTACATTTGTATTGAAGTCTGATTTGTATTGGGTTTGCTGGCACTGTCCTCGATTTGAATGAGGGTTATTAGTTTTGCTGTGTGCAGGAGTTATTACTAAAACCATTTACAGAGCTTATTTGTGAGAACAGAAGTTAGCAAGTTACCATTAAAGAAACCTAATATGAACCTCAGTAATTTCTATTTTTAGAAAACTTGTAAATACATAGACTAGGACAGCCAAGAAAATGTAACTACTGATGTCTTTAATAAGTATTCTGTTCTCTTTGATGAGTTGACAAGATTCAAAGCCCTTTGTCATGCTGTACTTTGTACTTGGACATGCTTTAACATATTTCCAGTGTTTTCTGAGAAGATTGTGAAGTTTTGGCATAGCTTCTAACAGTAGCAGTATTGGCTGAGTACCTTGCTTAGCATTTTAATCCAAGTGAGTCAAATATTTTCTGTCTATGACTTCTGCATGGTTTGTGTTTTTCTGCACTGTGACCAGAGCAAAGTTCTCCAAAACTGGAGAAGAAGGCCAGTAAGGCCTTCCAGAAGGCCAGGACAGAAAAGTGCTTCCGTAGAGTACCAGTGAATGATTAATTTGTGATGCACTGCTTACCAGTTAGTTACTTAGCAAAGCATGAACCAAGGGTCATATTTATCAGGCTGGGGGGGAGAAGAGAACCCAAAAAAAAACCTGCATCAAACCCAGCATAATTCTGGTTTCCCTGATCCCTTGAAAATTTAACAAGCTGAAACTTGGGATACCAGCTCCCACATCAGGGAAAGAGGATTTGGTCCTTGGGATAACAGCATTGATTCCAGAGCAAGGAATCCTCTGTCTAACCTTGGGCCAGGATCAGGCAAGAGCAATTCCTTATCAGCTGTGTTCTGGGTTGCTCCCACTCCTGTTCGTTTCTTTTGGGAGCAGCACCTCTGTGCTGTACAGATGGGTTCACAGCTGGCTGCTCGTTGTAGGGCAGCTTCCTGCTTCTCAGCCTGGGTATTTCCTCTCGGGACCACACGTGTGCTGCAGCCTCAGAGCTGAGGTTTCCCTGCTGGCAGCTGCAGCTCCCTCCCAGCTCCCTCCACTGCTCTGCAGAGCTTGGCCCAGCTACCACAGGGGAGGCTGGGATCTCTCAGGTGCTGCTACAGATGAGCCTGTTCCAGGAGTGTGCAGTTGCTCTGGAAGTTGCATCCTCTTGGTTGTGATAACTGTCCTGACCTTAAAATTAAAAAAGCAATGCAAAGGGTCCAGCATTGCCGGGTTGGCACATGGGTGAGTAGTAGAAAACTACAGAGCTGGGTGCTGTAGGAGAGGGGAAAGGGAAGGGTGTAGTGTTGTCCTTTTGGGCAGTGGTGAGTCACAAGATCTAGATCAGCCAGAAGTGTAACCTCACGTGTGCTAGGTACTAACACAGGAGTATTGGAAACTATTGTGGTACACTGCTGAGTTACAGAACTGTACCATGATGCCTCTGAGTTCCTGATGAACTAATGTCAGCATTGTAACACTGTGAGGGGTTAGCCATATTCTCTAATTTTTTCTGGAAGCCCTCTTGTAATGAACTGACAGATACTAACCTAAGGTCTATAGCTTTTATGTTCCTTGTAGAGAGTAAATAAACTTGAAAATTGCTAGGTGTTCTGTAAATTGTGAAATGTCTCATAAGTGACAGAGTCCAAACTGGAGCTGAGTCTCAAAAATTGCAGATATTGAGATCTGTGGGTAAACTACAGATTCTTGAGCAATTTTTTTTTTGCCTAGCCTTCTTTCCTGTCTTGAAAAGCATTTTTCTTTTGAAGATATCTGTCATTGCTATAGCTTTATAACTTCCCTAATGTTGCTTGTATATTTTACTAGCATATGAAAGTGTTTTAGAACAAATGTCTGTGACCTGAAAGGAATGATCAGTGGTTGTTTTCATGTTAAGACAGCTGACTTAAAGAGCATGAAACTGAAATGAAATGCTGTCAATTTCTGCAGCTGTACAGAGACTTTTGCCTCTGGCTCCAGTGCCCTCAACTTCCCAAGTAAATGGTTCAGTGCTGATGACCTTGAATCCAGGAGGCTGGAAAGCTGCCCAGCAGAAAAGGGCCTGGGGTGCTGGTCAGAAGTGGCTGAACATGAGCCAGCTGTGTCCAGGTGGGCAGGAAAGCCAATGGCACCTGGCCTGGATCAGCAATGGTGTGGCCAGCAGGGCCAGGGCAGTGACTGTCCCCCTGTGCTCTCAATGGTGAGGCTGCATCTTGAGTTCTGTGTCCAGTGCTGGGCCCCTCACTTTTAAAAGGACATTGAGGTGCTGGAGCCTATCTGCAGAAGGACAGCAAAGCTGGGGAAGGGTCCTATGAGGAGCAGCTGAGAGAAGGATTGTTCAGCCTGGAGAAAAGGAGGCTCAGGAGAGACCTTATCGCTCTCTACAGCTGTCTGAAAGGAGGCTGGAGCCAGGTGAGGATTGGCTTCTTCTCCAGGGAATCTGCAACAGGACAAGAGAAAATGGCCTCAGCTTGCACCAAAGGAGGTTTAAGTTAGATATTTGGAAAAATTTCTTCCTGGAAAGAATCAGCATTGGAACAGGCTGCCCAGGGAAGTTGTGGACTCACCATCCCCTGGAGAGATTTAAAAGACATGTGGATGTGGCAGTAAAGAGCACAGTTTAATGGTGGCCTTGGCAGTTCTGGGTTAATCATTGGACTCACATGGTCTGCAAGGGCTTTTCCAGCCTTAATGATTCCATGAATTTCCTGAAACATAGTATACTTAGTGAGAAATTAGACTTTTGCCTTTACAGATGCTGAGTTTCAAGCTAGAGATAAATGATTGTTACATTTCAAAGATAAAACTCTGAGATGAGAGAAGCAATTATTTTTAGTACATATGACAGATCTATAGTAAGTCTTCCTCTTCCTTTTAAGGGGCCTGGGGGAAAAATTATACTTTCCTATTTTCTACATGGCAAATCATGACTAGTTTCTTCTCCTGACTCCATAAAATGGAGTATTTCTCTCTCATATGTAAATAGAACTAGCAAAAAAAATGCATAAAAGAATAATCAGATAATCACTCATTACAGCACCTGCTGCATAAGTGTTATAGAAGGAACACCAGGAGTGAAGTATCTGTAGGAGGGTTTTGTTGGCTTTTTTTTTTTTTTAATAGTGTGCTTATTTTCCTGTTTGGTTTTGTGGTTTGTTTTTTTTTTTCCTTTGTACCATCAACTTGCCATTAAACACACAAACAGTAAACATTTGCATAAAATACCTACTATCTGAATTACCTGAAATAATGTTCTGTCTAGCCCATGGAATTGCTCAAGATTAGACACTGATCAAGGTTACTGCCTTCAATTTTTTTCATCAGAACCAAGCTCTGAGATGTGACGGAGGAGGCATTTCTAACAAAGCCCCTGACATATGCATAGTGTATAAGCTTCATTTGGAATGTGGCAGACTGATCAATCTTGTGGATTGGTTAGAGGTATGTGATGATGCCAACAGTGCCTTCACCTGCTTTCAGTATTCTGATTTCCCTTTTTCCTGCATGGCTGCTTTTCTTCAGAGCCCCTTCTGACAGCTTAAATCATTGCACACCTTGGTCCACAAGACCACAAGAACCCACAGTAACTCCAATAAGTCTTTCTCTATTGTGAATCATTTATTTCCAGCTCTATTAATCTCTGATGAAATTATTTTGCTTCTGCTTCTATTTTAAGCTCAGCACAGGTCAGATTTTGTGCTTAACAAAATTGCCTTTCTTTTTTTTTTTTTGTCTTTAAGTATTCTGTGACACTTTTATGGAAACAGGCAAGGGGGGCCTCTTGGAGAGAATGCTTGTGCCTGGGTCCTTCTAGCTTGATAACCTGTCTCATACTGTAGCCAAAAGCAGAGAGAATATAGCAAGAGAACATACATTAATATGATAAAGTCTCCCTGGCTAACAATCACATTTTAGCTCTAAGGTTTCCTAAACTTGAGTGGTTCTTCTGTATTTTGTAAACCTACCTGGATGTCATTACCAGTATATTTTAGCAACCACAGCATCCTCTGCAAGAAACTCTGTAGCTTAACCACCTGCAGTTCAGAGGATATGCCTTTTACTTCTTCCAGCTGTGTTTTGTTTGCTGCTGCCCTGGTTGTGTATTGTATATTCCTACCCAGACTCTCGCTGGCCCTCAGTTTTATAGATTTCTTCACAGCCAACTTACCTCTATCACTTCCCCAAAATATTTAACCAGTCTCACCTTGAGAATATTTTTTCAGTTCTGTAGTTTATCTGAGAATGGGTCAGGACCCAGAACCATTTGAGATTTAAAATGCAGGCACAGGAGTTCAGAGAGTGAGGTCTTGCATTCTGTATTCCTGCCATGGTAATGTGTAACCTTGCTTGTTCTTTGATTGCTGCTGAACTGACACACTCTTGGAGTTCTCCTTCCAAGATCTTATTCCCCCTGAGTGATAGCCTTCAGCTCAGAGGTCACTATTTTATATGCAGATCTATCTGTCTATGAACTGGAATAAATCTGCGCTGCTTTTCCCTTTCTAGGCTTTCTCAACTGTAGTGATGGCAGCTGAGGAAACAAATGCAGATGCAGCTTCCTCAGACCAGGTGGATGATGTTATCCAGTATCCTTTCTCATTTTTCTCAAGCTTGACATGGAAAGCTTACAGGATTTATGAACCAGGGGTTTTAAAATACCCCTGTATTATTGTTTCATGTGCACTGATTCATTTCAGAAAAATTACTTTAAATAGCCTTAATATATTGAAAATGTCTAAGAAATAGATCAGTTTAAATAGTTGGCCTGGGAATGGTGAGGTAAGAGAGCAGCTTTGGTCTACAGGAGGTGTTTGGGTCTGAAACAGAACCAAAAGTCCATAAAACAAGTTGAAGCTGTTTGGGTAAATCATCAGAGAGTTGGTATAGCTGCTGGATAGGGGTAGAGCATCACTGGGAACAGATGGGAGGAGGGCTCTGACCTAGAGAGCACATGGACAAATAGAGCAGTAGTTCATTATGTTCCAGTACCTTGGAGTTAAGAACTTACTTTGCACAGGACACCCATTCTGCTTGTTACTTTGTCCTGATCCTGAACTGAGTCTAAAAAATATTTAATAGATGAGCATTAAAACCAAAACTCATGGCTACAACAGTAGTGCTGCCACAGAGAAGAAATGAATAGTTGTGCAAAAATAGGCTTAACTAAAGGAATGATAATTATATGCTCTAATACTATACCTGGCTTTCCTGGCCCTTCCTTTTTTACAAGCTCTACTGTTAATTGTCACTCACAATAAATTTAATTCTCTAACTCAGGAATATAAACCTGTATGTCAGGGAGGCAGCAACAAAGGCAGAGTGAATATAAAGGAGGTGGTGCCATGAAACCTCAGAAAAAAAAATCTCTGTAATTATCTATCCATTTTTTTGTCAAGGGACATAAAAGTATAAATTCTTCTGAGACACTACAAAATTGGTATGGTTGTAGGCTTTAAGTTTCTCTTAGCAGTGGGAAAAGGAACTCTTCCTTTGCTGTCACGTTGTATGCATGTGGCAGAACTACTGATGAGATTGAAGATTTGTGTTTCTGTAGGCAGCTTGTGCTCTGCTTGTGCAACATGTTGTGAAATCTGTGCTTACCATGACTTAGAAATCTTGCCCTCCTAGAGGAGAACAGTGTGTCTGTCACTGTCTCATCAAAAGCGTACTTGGTTTCTTTCCTTCACTGACATGTCCAGCGCTCGCTTTATTCGAGCCGTTTCTGAACTGGAGCTCCTGGGCTTCATAAAGCCCAGCAAGCAGAAAACTGACCATGTGGCAAGGCTGACATGGGGAGGCTGTTAATGTGCCACCAAGGTGCTAATAAACTTCCCAACAGAGCAAGGGCTCTGTTCCCACCACTCTACTTCTTGCTAATTTTGCATACTGAGTCAAAGTCAGCAGTGCCTGAATGTTGTGAGATACATTCTGAGTGCCTGGGCAGGCTTGAATAGAGATGTTTTTTAATGCTCATCTTCCCTGTGTAATGTTCTGCTGTATTAATGCTCATGTTCCAAATACCATATTGTTGTGCCAGTTTCAATCTTTGATGTGTGATATTTAACAGTCCACTGATACAACTCAGACTAGCAAGCCAAAAGGACAACACTGGCTGTGTCAGCCAAAAAGTGATGAAGCAGTATTATTAATATCCTTATAAGCTGATAGGATTTGAGTCATTATTATAAAATGTCTCCTTGATCCTTGAACTCAATTTAAAAATAAATAAAACAAGTATGGTAAAGAAGACAATGAACTTCCATGTTCGGCCTCTGCTGTGTGTTCTTCCAAACTGGTCCTAACTCCCTCAAAACTCCTTGAGGAAGAGGAGAGAATAATTGTGAAGATGCAAAGTTTTGCCCTTTGGCAAGAGCAAAAGTGAACTGTTTGAATTCGTTTTTCTAGTTGAAGTTGATGGGTACTAGCTGACTCCTGCTGTTAGGAAAACTTGTGTCAGCAGACTGAGACCATGGCAGTTGTGCACTCGGGTGGAAGGTAGGAAAATCCCCACCTAAAGCACATGTTGTAACCTCCCTCTTCGCCAATGGCTTGTGCTGCATGCTGGCAAAGGAGACAGCTGTGAGAAGCAATGTAGGCTGAGCGTGTACCAGCACTGCTCATCTGATGATCAAGTCTTCAAAAAGCCTTCTCAGACCTTTTCCCTTGACTCTGTGTAAGGAGCAGTATGTGTTTATGCCAGTGTCTGTGCCCTGTTCTTCAACCATGGGAAAAGCCTTAGGAACCAAAGGGGAAGAGCTGCATTGCCCTCCAGAGCAGTGCACCTGCCATGCTTTGATACACCCTCCGTAATCACTTCCATAAACCAGATCTGTACTGGGAAGGGGAAGTCCTGGTACAGAACCAGTGACTCAGCCAGCTGTTTCCCAGCAATGTATATAAGGTTTGTTTTAAATACACAACTCAGGTGTATTGGTTTGTTTTAAATACACAACTCCTGCCCTCTCTGAGTATTTTCCAGCAGCAGGAATTGCAGTCACAGCAACAGGTCCTCTGCGTGTAAGTGGGGGTCTGGTTCTGAATGCTGCCAGCCAGTTCAGAAGGGGGAGGAGGAGGACAGAGAGGAGCTTATCAGTCTCTACTGTTAGAACATACAGCTTGGCAAACAATGACAAAAAACTCAAGAGCATGAACTTTTAGGATCGCAGTGGAGCACTTGCAAAAGTTTCAAGACACAGGTAAAATATTCCCATTCTTCCCTCGTGAGCAGGCTCAGGGACCCGGTTCGGTAGCACATACAGCTTTGCAGCAGCAGAGAGGAAAGCGAGGCATTTCAGCAGAGGGGAAGGCTCAACACCCCCATCCTGAACCTCACCCCATTTATCTCACAAACACACTTGACAAATGAAAGGGAGCAGCACCAAATGTCTCTGTGATGTGCAAGAGGACAAGAAGCCAAGTGCTTTGCTGTGTGGCTGTCTCCTGCCACCCCACTCTGCTAACCTCACCCCAGGTAACTTTCACACCCCCAGAGGGTAAAACATTCAGAAATAAAGAGAAACCAGCCTCAACAGTGTGTGGCCTTTAATCCCCAAATGTGCAGGCAACATGACATTAAAACAGTAAAATTAATAGTTAATGGCTGTTTCTTCCCTTAAACTAATAACAGATTTGTACGGTTAAAGTCACATTTGCTGTGCTACATACGGTTTCTCAGATCAAATCTGTACTTGGCGCTTCATTTTCTTCAGCAAGGAGGGTAAGAAGGTTGAACAGTTAAAAACACAAACTAAACTGGTCATTATTTAGTTCACCTTTCTTTCTTCAGAAGCTGGACTTTGCAATCAGTCCTACTTCCCTGGAAAGAGCTTAACATCACTGACTCTGGAACCAACATCAGTAACAGCTGAGACACCCTCATATACCTTAGCTGAAACAAATTCCAACTGGAAAATTAAAAATTAGTTTCTACAACTGTCTGCATAGTAATTACATGTTTTGCAGACATTCAAAAAAATCTTGACTGTCTGCAATGTTCACTTAAAGAAAACAGGACAAAAACACCCCATAGTGCTAATGTCTGTAGTAGTTCTGAAAGTCTAGTGTAAAGCCTCACCTCTGAACTAACTGTATCATATTCTTAGGTAGCCACATCTTTCAACAGAACTACTGCCAAAAATCAGACCTGAATGCAAGTTAACACTCATGAAAATAATTTTCCAACCCTTTTTCTCTACTGTTACAGATGCTGTTCTTTGACACTTCTTTACACTACTGCACTACTGGTTTCAAACACAAACTTTGTAGTTTTTCTTTATCCTGAAGCCTACAACAGCAATAAACTATAAGAACAGTCCAGGTGCCTGTAAAAGTCATTTCATCACTGAGAATGACTTACAATACAAAAGTCACAAGCACTGGTTAACAAGAGCATAAACTTTTAATGCTTTACCAGCCTCCATTTTTTCTCCCCACTGTGGAGTCAGAAAGCTTAAATCCTTCCCAATTCCCAACTCGGGAACAAAGAGCTTTCACAAAACAGAGTTTTTTAAGCAGAATCTGTGACTGGTCATGCTGTTCAAGTGCACACAGGCAAATCTCAAACATCAGCACATAAAGATTGCTTGTATCTCCTTCCTTTGCAACCTTGAAAATTGCTGAATCATCTTAGGGTCTCACATCTAGACACAAAAATCAACACACAGGACGTACATGCTGCTTTTCAAGTACACAGTAACTGAGATCTGCTTGGAAAGAAATACATCACTACCTTAAAAACAGGTTAACCAAGATCTTTGGTTTCACTCTGTTAAGTTCCAATTAACTGTTCTCAGCCTGCTTGGCTTTTGGGTAAGACTGCAGTTACATACAAGTAACAGAAATATTCTACATGTGGCCACCACAAAGTGTAGTGCCAAGAACTGCGTGGTCACTGAACTGTACCCATTTCTCCGTAACTCGAGAGCCTTTGAAAAGGTTCTGCAAAGCAGGTTGGTTTTCAAGCACCAGCTGGCTCCTCACAGTACCCCAATTTCCCTAGTTCTTTCAAAGCCATCAAGCTGCCAGCCATTTTCCTACTGGAAGAGTATGACTCTTGTTAGAACAAGTCTTTCATGTGCGATTCATCACACTAGATACTGGCACTGAGATTAGGAAAAGGAGCCAGTTTAAAGTCCAAGATAGAACAAGCAGCAGGTTAAAAAATGAAACATTTCAAAGAATGCAACCTCATTTCCAAAACAGGCACAAATTAAGTATACCAAAGCTGTGATAACCAGCACCCACAGTGCCATGCTTTTCATCTGCCACAAGACTGCTTATTAGGCACCAATTTGGAGCAGTACAGGAGTGGCTGGGTGCTAGCATGACATCACTTCTTATCTGTAAATCTTAATATCCCAAGAAAAAAGATAAGAACACAAAAAATACATGAGATGCATGAGGATGCCAGAATTTGCATGGTGCTCCACCTAGCAGCAGTGATTTTCCTAGCTTGGGCAACTTAATAAAAGGAGGTCAAAAAGTGAGGAGCAGGAAGGAGAGGGACTGAGGACTTCAAGGCAGACAACAGAAATTACAGCCCTTGACAGTTTTATCTTCAGTGACAAAAGACCTGAGAGGGGAGTCTAGCAGAGATTTCTCATTTCTGGGATTCTGAAAATAGAGTAGAGATAATCCAAATATTTAGGCAAGACAGGTTTCAGGGAAGTGAGCAGAAAATACTTGATACTGTGGCAATGTTCCAATTCTGAACCTTCAATCTCACTCCTAAGTGGAAGAGTTCACCGAGAAGTAGAGCTCATCACAAGGTTTCTCTGATACCGTAAGTACGCATGAGCCAACTGCCAAGTTCATCTACCAGCTTCAACTCAAATTCCTCTGTTAATCTGAGATGGGACACAGATCTATCACAGAGCAGACTTCCCTTTAACTAGAAGCTGACAGTAAATTAGAGAAGACAGCAGTTTATAATTAAATTATTATTTTGGAACTGCTTTCTTGTCCCCAGAGCAGGTAACTGAAGGCCTTTGGTAGCAATACTCCCACCCCACAACACACAGATCTAGACTTGCCATGTAGGAAATTTGCAGTGATTCAGATACCCAGCACTGGCCAGACAGCAGCACCAACACAGCAGTCTGTCAACAGCTGAATGCATCCAACAAGGCTCTCAACCCTTAACAGGCATTACACACCCTCAGCTCTTGCAATAGCTACACTGTTCCAGTTTGCAGTACATGCACCTGCTCTGTCTCATGAACAGATTTCCTTTAATGTGTCACTGAAATCTGAAGGAAGGCAAGTGCAGCTGCTGTTTGAGTCAGCTGCAGCAAGTTACATCACCAGTTTTCTGTCCCTTCTGTACCAAACAAGCTTCCTCAACACGAAACACTACAGCTGATGTAAGAAAGATTTCTGTCTCTGAAGAATGACCTGAGATTTTAATCCACCTCCTTCTCCTGATCTAAAACTGACCCACCCACTATTGCTAGTAAATAAAATTTTCATTTAAACACTCAGATTTAAGTTTATTCATACACAGCAAAAGTTCCACCTGCATATTAAAAACAAACAGATTAGAAGTAAATGTTTTATTCTTCCAACTAAATTCCAGTACTACAAGGGCAGTAAAACAATGATACACTGAAAAATTGCAGCAATAAACATTTGTTAAAGACTGATAGAATAAATAAAAACTACAAAAATGAGAAATCATATAAACCCATTCTTAACCCCCAAAAAAGTCATGGAATACAGAAATGCCCTCCTTCACTATTTCACAGGCAGTACTGTGGGCTATTTGCTTAAAATTGTCCTGGGATTACATTCTAACTTAACTGTGATTACAGCTCTGTTGTAGTGCACAGTTATGAAAACCACACTAACTTCAGTCAGAAGTGTCATTCTACATTTTTATTTACACAACCAGTGAAGGGCAACTTCTAGAACACCAGCTTTAATCCTTTACTTTTTCAAACTTATTAACATAAGAAGCCAAATCGTAATGATACAGCAAATGAGGCCACTGGTATTATTACAGGTAGCAAAGGTCCACATCCAGGTGGTACTGACATCAGGGAGCACTCCAAAACCAGTTGCTGCATAAGAGTGGTTGCCACTGACAAAAGCTTGAAATAACCTGTGTTCACAGGGGGGAAAAAATATGGCATTGCTGCAAGTCTTTACTGGGACAGCTTGCAACAATAAAACAGGGTGTATAGGGCAGCCCACATATGCAGAAAGTGTGATTCATGAAACATCTGGAAAGGGAAAGAAAAAAAAAAGAAGAGTTAATGACAGCACTAACAAGTATCAGCTCTGTGCAAATCTTCTATGGTAGTATCAAAACTAAACTCCAGCATGCTATGGGAAACCAGGTCAAGATGTTTTAAACACAAGCTGCATTTTCTCTCGCACCTCCCTTTCAATCTCAATATTCCATATTCTCAGTTTTGAATATTTTACCTTGGGGCCTAGCAGTTTAACAGCAAACAATGGCCATTTAAATTATTGAACACTTGGTAATTCAATGCTGCTACAGAGACCAGAAGAAAGAGATACTCACAACTGGCAGGCTGTTCTCCATATCGTCGCATGATCTGATCATGCGTGAACTTCACAAATGCGTCATATTGTTCTGCAAGGATGAAACATTACAAGTATGAGTATTAAATTTAAATCCAGCAGAAGAATACTCAGGGCTAATTTTTATACACAGAAATCATACAAGTTAAACACACCCCCAAACCAGCAGTAGTTTTAAATAACTTAATACAGTTCATAGCTGCCTTTTCTTTTTTTATCCTCCAGAACAATTAAGCTAATGTCCCCTTAATTAAAAGGCTCTCCCATACAAACTTCTGTAAAATGAGAAAGATGGCAGTAAACTCAAAGAGAATTATGCTGCATGTAACAAAGATCTCAATATACCTCACACTTGCTAAGTATCACACACTGTATTTTGAAGAAATGAAGAGTGCCCATTTTACAGATCCATAATGGGGGCAGAGTAGAAAACACGGCATAAAGGTCAGTACTAGGGTTGGAAACATAATTTGTCTGCTTCTACCACTACCAGACGTAAGAAAATTAATTTAATGAAATGGAAACACAAAAGTACAGGAAAGGGATTTGCTAGAGAGTTAGAAACTGTATTTGCTGACTGCCAGAAAATCAAAAGCAAACAAGAAACTAAAAGGATGAAATGCTAAGTGACTAACTTTAGAGTAATTCTAATCACAGAAGCAGCTGCTGTGGGAGACATATAGTTGACTGTGGATTGCATGAAAACAGTTACTGTGTCATCTGAAATGAAATTTTTATATGAAACATACTTGGCTTTGAACTAAGCACTGTTTGAACTGTTATCTCCCAGAAAGGTTATTCTTTATATACACACATCCATACAAATACATTTGCAATATTTTATTCCATTTTTAATACTGCACTCATCAGCAGGATATCACCTTTCAGAATTAGGAAATTGAACAAGGAGAGTAATATCTACCAGATGCCGCTCCTTTCCATTCCCCTTCCTCCCTTGTGGAAAAATACATGTGCAGCAATGTGGGGTGTTCTGAGAAAAGGGCAAGGTCAAAGAAGGCAATCTTCAACCAAAAATGCAGTTAGATTTGTAGTGGTTCCTAGTCCCACAGGTTTGCCCCAATAAAGTCCCCATCCTCTTGCAGGGATGAGCTTCACCTTTGAAGTAAACAGGGTGTCAGTAAATCAGCAAGCAGTGCAGCAGCAGCCCCAAGCACGGAGCGGACCCAAAGGTGGAAGGACATTCATCCCTGACCAAGGGGGCCTGCAGTCACGGTGGCCAGCTCAGCTCCCTCTGCCCACAGGCAGGACCTGCTTCACTGCACTTCTGACCAGCAGCTGTTCAGCAGCCATGTGAGCTCAGCCAAACAACAAAATAACACAAAGAGCAGACTGAAGGATCCAGTGCACTGAAACCCTTTCAAAAATTAACACTAACTAGATTTTTTCCCAGAAGTATGTATTAAGGGCCAAAATCAAACTTGCAAATTAAGGTGGAAGTCAGCATACACAGCTGCTTTGTAACATCATCTTAGTTAGAACTACAGCTTTGCAATTTTTTTAAAATCCAATTACTAAAAAAGCCCCGTTCTTGTGACATTCAGATTCAGAAGTTAAGCAATCCAAAGGTAGGAGCAGCCTACAGTTAACTACTTGAAAATTTAAGTGAACACTGCACAAATACTTACATCACTGTATCATATACATCCTAACTATTTTAAGTCAGGTGGCTAAATGACACAAATACAATTACACTACTATAAAAGGCTGTTCTTCAGAAATTCTTTAAAACCTTTCAAGCTAGTGTTTGAAGTGCTAAGGCTCTTGCAAAACCAAGTTTGCGCTAACACAGCAGCTTCAGGTAACAGAGGCAGGAAGAGAAATCAGGGCATTACAATGATCTGAGTTTTCCATTTATCAAACATTTATTCTGCATGAAAAGCAACTCTGCTTGCAAGGAACATGGAAGAAGAAAAGAATAGGCAATATCTGGCTAACTACCTACATGACAACTCTGATTCAGAAAATACCCAAGATGCAAACACTCAGTTAAGTAACTTGAAAGAAGCTATTCAACTGAGATTTATTATGGAATTTCCAGTTACATTTCCTTTGACTTCACTTTTGTAACAAGGAGTATCACCTTACTGCATGAAGTTTAGAAAAGGATATAACCATTCTGTCAGCAGACAACCATAACTGACCTTCCATGTAGGGAATGTCTAAATTCTTTTGCCAGTCTTTAAATTCTCATATAATGCTGAAAATGTATTACTGGCTTAATACATGTGATGCAGTAACATGATCTTCCTAATTGCTCTTTTGGTGAGCACTATGGTAAGAACAAGCAAACCTAAATCGTCTCACTAAACCACAACTCCCAGATAGAATTCATCTCCTCCCTTTCCCAAAAACAAACCCAACAATGCTCCTTTTGGGACTGAGAGACAGAGCATATGTAACAAACTTGACAGAAGGGCTTCCTGTTTGTAAAGAATTTCAAGCTTGTACTCCAAAAGTGTCTGGAAGACATGTAAATCTATCTGGTCTTCAAATGGTTATGAATCCTGCTAAATGAAATGAATTTAAGAAAATCCAGGAAATTACTCCTAATAAATTAGGAGAAAAAGTTCTATAGAGTCCGAATTCATCTGAATTCGGACTGAAGCAGGTTAAAAAGAACACCACTGGAATGGAACACCAGGCTCAAAGCAGAAGTATTCACAGCTTTAGTTATAGTTTTAAATAGACGTAGATTTAAGAGGGACATAGAACTATAGCAATTTCTTATACAGAAATAGCAGATCAGCAGGTGCAGAACATGAACAGGATCTTAGGTGCAGAGACAATACTATCACAAGCAACCCACAAGCCTGGTGACTTTCTGCATGTGCATGCCTGTAAAAGGTTTTATTCCCACTTGAAGAGACCTGCCAACTTTAATTCTGATGTGTTTTCAGGTGGGAAGCACAACAGCTGTAGGTATTCAAGAGCACATCTGCAGAACTGTGTGCTCAGATTTTCATTATCATCACACTAAATATTAAATTAGACTCCACATCATACTGTGAAAGCACCTACCTCTGAAGGCACAAGAATTTAGGTGCTCAACTGCTAGCAAGAGGCTTATAAGTAAAGGACCTCAAAAACTGAAGAAAGGTCATATTTACAATGCTGACATTAGCATGATCTTGATGGAAAGATAAGCTGGCATCAGGTGCCAAGAATTTCAGCTGAATTCTAAAAGAATTCAACATGGAGCATCAGCAAAACAGTCGAACTGACTCTCAAGCAGATACCAAACACTGCTGGCAGCAGTGTAATGCTAAGTACTGGGAAGAGAAAGGGAAATCTTAGGTACTGTCATCTTGCCAAATTCCAGAAAAAGGAAGTCAGTTCCCAAGCAGGAAAAAAACAAAACAAAACAGTCCTTCAAAAAGAGCTCTCTACAGGCAGTCTTTCTGAAGAAGAAGGGAAAAAAAAAAAAGGGAAATTGTCAATTCAGACACAGTAGCAAGAGAAAGTTCTAACTGAAATAAAACAACTGTCTTCACTGAGTAGTAATAAATAGGAGTCATACTTTCTATCCAAAGCCGCACAGAAGGAAAAAACCTATCAAAGGGAGTAAACATCATTTTTTCTGTCATGTATGCAACCCCATTCCTTCATCAGAATAGGTCAGAAAAAACCATACACTCTATAACAAAAGTAAGAGAAGTTTTAAGCTTTCAAAATCACTCTGACTTATATTATTCTGAACTGTAAGATACCTGCAAGTTTTGTGGTCAAAATTTCTTCATACTCTTCACGGATTTTCTCTTCACGTTCTTTCAGCAAACGTTCACAGATCATTCCAACTTGTCTGAGAGTAAACAAGGGCTGTTCTTTTTTCAATGGTGATGATGCTGCAGATGAAGTACCTAAGAGTAAATATTTGGGCATACCAATTTACAATTACAAGTAGATCAAAACTATTTTTTTATAATCAGTTTTTTTCACACCTTTTACATTAAAGGAACTTTACAAAACATTTGAAGATTTGCTCTGCTAGTTGATCCTCACAATTACTACTGAAGCAGGACTGGATGCTCAAAAAGGAAAACATCTGTAATGGACAACACTCACAACCATCAAAACCCCAGGACCATCATGCAAACACCGTGAAGACCATTTACATGGCAGTTGCCACATACAAATTTAAGCTTCTATTATATATAAATATTATAGTACAGTATATTGGTGCCAAGACAGCTGCTCTGCAAAAGCCTATGACAGTACCAGTGACAGCAGGCAGGATGGTCTCCTGAAAACAATGCCAGGTTTTTGTCTGACCAATTTTTAAAATGCAAAGCTAACATCTTCCAGACCAATAGCGCTACTGCCAAAAAAAGCAGCAGTAACTAGTGGGAATGTGTCATAACACAACAGGTAACAGGGAGAATTATTTACTCAAATGGAATCTGACACAATAACAGAATACAGCAGAATTACACACAATTTATGGCCAAAAAACAACAGTAACTGGTGACAAGGTGCCATAAACCACCAAGTAACTCGAAAAAGTTGTTTACACAAGCAGAGTCTAAGAAAACATAGGAAAATTACACAGAATTATCTGAGTACCTGGCAAAGCTGGTCCAGTGAGGAGAAATGCATGTGGCTGTGCATCAGTAGAACAACAAGGATCTGTCTGCTGGAAGCTATTTTCTAAATGTCTTCTCTTCTGCATGCGTTTGTACTCCTGTTTTATGTTGTACAGAATTTGTTCTAAAAAGAGGGAAAAAACAACAAAAACCCCTGAAATTATTATCTTTACATTTCACCATTTTGCTTGATTTCTACTCAAGCATCAAATGCTGTAGATAAATAGCAGATGACAAAGGATAGGCAGACTCTTAAAACATGGCCTGCAAAAACAATGTCTTACCTAAGACATAAAACATTAAACTAATTAAAAGAAAGGTAACCCAGGCTATTTTCACCAGGAGAACACCAGCAAAAATGTTCTTATTTGAGGTCAAGTATTAGCACCAGAGTACTGCTAATAAAAAAACCCAGCATCCTAAAATTTAGGAATGATACAATGTGCATGGATAAAAATTTCACGATAAAACTTATACTTGTATTAATTATCTTCGCTTCATATACTTTATCTTTAATTTAATCTTTGATTCCCACACAGCATTTATCACTCACAGAATTAAGAGTAACAAGACACTCAAGAATAAAACAGCCACATGACATGCCATTCCTCTCTGCAGGCTGTACTACAGGCAGCACAGTGAAGAGGAAAACACAATTTAGACAACATGCATTAACCACCTACTGCTTAAAATATCAGAGTTGGAAACTGACAGGAAAAATATACAAAATTTATATTTATATATATATATATATAATTATACAACATTTTTGATGCTCTCAAATTTATCCAAATAAAATACAGTGGATGGATCAACAGTCTCTTTCAAAGGAGTATGACAATATGTACTGCAGCTTTTGATTGCAATGAATGAAGTACAGCAAGGTTTTAATAATCTCATCTCCACTGTAGAATCATAAGGGAAAAACTAATCCTTGCAACAGAACCACCAATCCTGTGTGCCTTCTCTCTGAAATTCCACATACCAAATGGCTTTCAGGTGCATCAGTGGCCTAACTGCATATCATCAATGTAAAATATTCAAGAAAAAAAAAGAAATTTTCTATTTTTTATATTCTTCCTATAAAGAAATTTCCACAGATTCTCATCCTTTATGAGAACTCTTACTTTTAAATGCTCAAATGCTTCAAGAAAAAATTACCTGCACAGCTGGCTCCCAATGACACTTCTAGACTTTTTAGCAAGGACAACTTTCCAAAAGTCAGGTACATATCAATTCATAGGATCACGTCAGAGTTACAAAGAACTCCACTCAGACCCTTCCTATTTCTGTCACATTTTGCCAATACAATGGCATGAAAACTTAAATCAAATTTCATGTTTGTAATCCATGTGCTGCTGAGGTTCCATATCTGAACATTTCTAGTAAGGAACCATGTGATGCAGGTACCTTCAGCTACCACCTTCTTCAGTCAGTGACTGAAGCCTCTGCTACACCAAGTGGAAGCAAACACAATTCTCAGTTCAGATGTTTAAATACAGTCATGGTTCAATTCCATGAGTCAGTCTAGAGACTTCCAATTTACAAAAAGAGAGAAAACTGTTTTGAGTCAACAGGAATGTGTGTCAGCAAAGGGGCTTCTTGGATTTTGTCCATTGATTAAGGACTTCATACCTTTTCAATCCCAAGCCTGCAGCTGTAAAATTTTCAACTCTCTAATGGGAGGTCAGTAATATGGTTCAAAGAAGCAGCAAATGCAGAAGAGAGTACTAAAACAGTAATAAAAAAGCACAGCAGGTAAATTAAGAGAAGAAACCACAAGAAAGTGATGCAGGGGGATGGAGGATTCATACTTTCTGTAGGACAAGATACAAACACTCCTGTACAGTACCAAAGTAAATAAAAAATCTTAAACCAAGATGCAGCCAGGCTTCTAAAATTAAACAGAATCCCATGCAGAGCTGATCATGTGCATACACACATCACTCAGAGAGTGGCCTAACAATATTTATACCAAATGGTATTATGGTGGCAGAACAATACTTCTCAAAATCAAGTGCTGTTCTGGCTCCAGTGATACTGCATAATTCTGAATGGGAACCAAATTAGCTCACATGATCATCTGTCCTAAAGCATGTTTACACTGTGAGAAACATGACTGCACATATTCACACTGCATTTCTATTAACTGAAGAACATAATAGACCATGACCATCCTTCACTATGACTACTTTGTCCTGGCCATACTTTCTGAACTCCATGTGAACTGCAAAAAAATCAGCCAAATTTCAGGTGTAAAAACTAGAATAAAACTATTTTCTATACTTCTCCTTTCATATTTTTGCAGAAACATTCTCAAAGCACATTAACCACCAAAATCATTAAGGACAAAAAAAGTAAACAGATTCTGGTCAACTGATGAAACTGCAAGAGTTAAATCAATAATCATATGCTATGTCTCCTTCAGTCCTAACAAAACCTAGAATTTAAACAAGGAATAATTTAGAGAAAATGTTAAAATACCAGCCAGGATAGAAGGAGCAAAAGCAAGGGGGGAAACAGGAAGAGGAGGCAGAGAAATCAGGTGTGGACTTTGGGAAAACAGTAACAACTAGGATAGAAAATCAAGATTTGTGCACCAAAGATACATTATTCTGAATTATACTGAATTGTGGACAAGAAGTCTCAAAGACATTACAGCAATTTCATCTACTTCTAATTTGGCAACGCTTTTTAAATTGCCACCTTCAAATCTTGCTGTGAAAATCAAAAACCTCAAGAAACACTGACATATCCAGGAGATCCCCATCCTGACAAAATCACTTTAACAGCTGGCATTACTATGACTTCAGCTGAAGGTATAGAACTAAGCAAAGTTTAAGAGAAAGGACTATTTAAACATGACACTGACTACAGTGCAAGGAGGAGAAAAAAAAGCCTGAAATGTTAAGCACTGACTGAACACCTGCTAAGCATGCCCATAACCTGGTTTGGGGTAAATGGGATTCCTCCATTCAGACTAACTTAGAAGATTTAAGGCACAGCTGCTCAGCACAGAGAATGGACTGCAAGGCATATTCAGTACCTTGCTGATAGCAGGCAAGGAGACTGACTCATCTCACACTTCCCGATTTCCACCACTCATAAAAGGGAGAATAAGTCAAGAAATGCAAGTTTAACACAGCACCAAACTGATATCTCACATGAACGATGAGACCAGGAATGCTTTAAATAAAGCAGGCACATTTTTATATCAGCAAAGACTAAGTAGACTTTCTTATTCACCTACAGTAGCATAAAATCTTAGACTTAAAACTATTTCACTGTGAAGTGAAATGTAAGCCTGCAAATATTTATACCTCATTTTAAATGAAAATCTGAATGCCAAATTAAAATAATCTAATACAGTAAAAAAAACTGCTTAAATGCACCAAGTTACTTCTCCCATTTACTGTTCTGTAATGCCACACAAATATATTAACAACATTTTATAGCATCTCAGCACTTGCAGGAAGCCATGAAATATTAAGGTAGTGCAAACCAGACAACTTTTGAACACCACCTATACAGCAGACATCCAACTGTAAAGAATTTTAAAACTGACCCAGTTAAAGCTTAGAATCAGTAGATCCAACCTACTTTTGCCTCCAGAAAACCTTCCTGCTTTTTTAAGTTCAGTTTTTCAACTTCTCCAGCTTCCAATTAGTTCTGACTGTTCTCTCTGCAGTGCACAACTGACTTAAAATGTGCACTGAACTGGTGCCAAATAGCACAGTTTTTTTATGTGCCTCAGTGTGGAGGCCCAAACTGTCCTTTAAAACAATGACATGCATTTTAATTAACGTATTATTTTTTATATAAAAATTTAGAATCTGAAAGTACACTCATTAAAGAAAATCTACTATCACCTTCTCTAAGACTATAAAATTTAAGTGAGAACTTGCATCACGTATATCACAACTTATTAGATATTTTAAAAAAAGCTTTCATCCACCTTGAACACACAGTGAAGTTCAAATCAGATATTGTACATTCAAAAACATCGTACATTTGTACAATGATTTGATCTGAGATTACAAAAGGAATATATTTAATATGATGAAACACACATCATTGTGGCCTATCCTCAGTTTCTTCATAATCTCAGTCTGCCCCCTGTGCTCAGTGGTTTTTACTGGTTAGAGATGCCTCTGAAAGCACAGAGCTATTTAACAGGAAACACCAGGCAGAGGTGCTCAAAGTGAAAATTAGACTTGCGAATATGCTGTAGCAGCAAGAAAAAGCCACACTGCTAACACACCAGAATGAATTAGTACTTCATAAATAGCATTTCAAATTCAACAAGACGATGAATCTCTACCAGTTACACAATAATCTGTTTTATGCCCCCCTTCCCTTCAGGTTCAAGGCTAAGACCAAGAATTACAAATGAAAACTGCTATCGTCTCACCATGACCACCGAAGGCATCAGGGATTCAGTCAAATATACCTGAATATAATGAAATACATGGATACTCTTTTTTTTTTTTTTCCAGAGCTGTGTACTGAGAGCATAAAGTTGAGTACACAGGTACTTTAAATTCTGCATTAAGATCTTTCAGAACTTGAGATGCCATTTGGAGAACAAAGATTTCCAAATGAAGAGAGGATGAAATATGAACAGGGCAAATTAGACTACAAGTTTGACATCTGAAATATAATTGTCACACTAATGGATTGCAACGCCAAATATTCATTTCCAAGGAGTGATGCAGTCTTCCTACATTCTTTAATTCATGATAAGAAGTCAAGTTAATATTTTTCAAAATTCTACCATTTAATTACTTCACCCTGACCTGTAATTACCTAGAAATTACGTACAAAGGAAATGGCAGTTTGACTTAGAAAGTTTAAAAGGCAAACAATTATTTTCTTCATTTTAATAAATGCTTATCAATTATGAAGGTGCTGGTTGTTTCGCCTGAAGGACTTTCTTCTTTGGGCTTGATTTTAAACTATCAATCTCACATCACAGTTCCTGACTTCTCTCATTTAACTAAAGGAAAATTCAGCAAAACACACAGGAAGGTGACTCAATGCGCTGCAATCAGAGTAGCAGTCTTCCAGGCCTGAAATGGAACCTTTAGCTCAGGTTTCAGTTGGCAATGTCACCATTCAACATATGCATTCAAACTTGAACCATGCCTGAGATTTCTTCTAAGTAATCAATCAAATGCTATCCTGATGTCAGTGGCATACATCTTTAGGGATTTCAGCTTCTGTTAAAGCGAAACTGCTCCACTATCCTAGTTCAAATTAACATATAACATTTCCATTAGGCCTTCAACCTTATTCAACACCTAGCTGATGTTACCACATTCCTACTTTTGGTCACACCACCACACTACTGACATCCAATGTTAATTTTAAGATGCCAGATTCACCTAAAGGCAGCACTGCAGCAGAGCAATGGATAAAGATACTCCTCAGGGTTTTTTTCTACTTAACCAGGGAACCCTGGCAGAGACAGAAATTAAAACAACCCAAATATTCTTCTTACTCTCTTGCTTTAGTCTCAGATGTCAACCACTCCACTCATGCTTCTCAGTTAGGCATGTTAAGAGCTTTGTAACAGGATGTATACTTTTGGAAACCATGCTCCCCCTCACAGGAACATGCTCCAAGCCAGAGAGAAAACACTGATAACAGGTACATGCTGACACCTCACAGACACCGGCTACAGCTACAGAAGGGACAGAAGCAGCTTGCCACAGACTGGGGCACAGAGCAGGCCACCTCAGGAGATCCAGTTACTCCAGGCCGACAAAAATTCTGGTTCTCCCACAAGTTGGTTGCTCACATATGCATTAGCTCATTCTGCAAATGTATTATTTCAGGAAGTCCCAGTTCTCCTGATCAAGGGATTGAGGAATGAAAAATAAATCAAGCAATGCAAAATGTATTAGACACAGCAATTACATCTTTCCCTTCACATAAAAAATTGTCACACTGCATTTATCAGACTTGTCATTGAAACAAAAAAAAAAAAAAAAAAAGGCTTCAACATTTTATGACATCTACAACCAAGGCTATTTAACATTTATAGTCACCACAGGCATCTATACAGAAATTTCTCATATAAATTAAATTATGAAGTCCAGATGCAGCCATTACATGACTTTTTTAAGGGGTGGGAATGTTTTGGTTTTTAAAATCCTAATGATTTCTGCAATACTGGAGCGCAATGAGAAACCTGGCATTTCACCGAGACAATTTAGCAATAAATACACACGTGGATAAGTTAACAAAACAGAAATTAAGCAGAAAGAGATGCAGCACTACTAATATGTCACATTCCAAAGCCACTGGATCTGTTCATTTAAAAGCCAAACCTATGCTTGGCCATTGCCTGACCAAGTTTCAGACAGAAGCAGTTCAGTCTGCTCAAGAGGGCAACTCAAAGGTCGTAGGAGGACAGCCCACAGGGAAGACTAACAGTTCCTCCTATTCAAAAAGGTCAAAGACATTTTCTAGCATTAACTTTGAAAAACTGTGTCAATTACATCAATCTCTTTCCAGACTTTTCTGTGAAAGAAAAAGGACATTCTAAAGGCAAATTTATCTACCTTCCATTTGTAAAGAGTCCCTCACAGGAGGCCTGTTCCCAACAGCTCCACCCACTCTGGGTTTTACTCTGCAACATTAGTTAGTTGCTGGGGAAGTGCTGAAGCAGATGAATGTTTCAGATGGAGGAAAAATTGCATGTGTCCAAGTCGGTGGACTTTCAAATGATTTCATCCTTTTTGACTTCATAGAGGTCTTTCAAGTTAACCTCTGGTTTTGGATGAAGTGTGGAAAAAAAACTTGCTATCTCAGTCTGTTTTCTGCGTTTCTATGTACCAGGAATTAGGAGATTTAAATCCCCAAGATCAACATTATTTCTCCCTTGTCCCCCCAGTTTCTTTCAACTGTATTTCCCACTGTAGCTTCAATCTCAGAAATGTCCAGACATGCAGGTTTTCAACAACTAACCTGCCTATGAATTTAAAAAATTTAAGTGTAGTTTTTCTTTTTTCCTGCCCACTCCCAAACAATCTTTCATCAGGGTAAAACTGCAAACAATGGTTCCAAAACACCCAAAAGAGAACAGAGAAATAATACTGCCAATGTTTTCTCCTTTCACCCTTGAATTCATTTAACAGCTTTGAAACAGAAAAGCATCCTCTGGACTTCAGAGGAAACCCAACAAGTGTATCCATAACACATAGGCAGCATCCAGACCCAGGTGCAGTTAATCTGATTACACAAAATAGTCTTATTTATAGCTAGAACGTACATGAAACTAAAACTCATCTGTAGTACTCAAGCAGTATAAAAATATTTAAGAGCAGTCATTCTTTCAAAACTAAACCAGTTTTACACCAGGCAGGTATGTTCTGCACTGCTTATAGTGAATACAGTTTTAAAAACATCATTCTACATGCAAATAATATTATTCAAAAATTAGCAAACATACTCATGAGTATGGCTCAAGCCAGTAAGCACAATTCCACAGAAAGTACGGATTGTAAAGCCACAATTACAGTTTGGCTGCCAAATTCACCAAGAAACTGGAAGTGACCTAACAGCTGTTCAAATAACCACAAAATATTAAAACACTCTTGTGAGAGATAAATTTCATCTTGAATAAGCCTATCCTCTCTCCAACAGACATTGGTTATTTGTCTACGACCACTCTATACAGACAGCTGTTTTCTCATCTGACTCCCACACTGTATTCTCAGTTCCTCACACACCCCTCAATCAATCTGTAACATTCTACTTCCAGATAATTCATTTTTGAAATGAGGAACGACGTGGTAAGAAGTCCTGGTGCTGATATGGTCTCCACTGTGTGAAGTTAAAACACTACCAGGTCAGAGTATCAGATAGAAGAAAAATGTTTAAGCATGAACTTAAAGTCTAAGCATCAGGTCCTTTATATCCGGAACTCTGACTTCATATGAACATTCATTTTCATTACACAAAATTCAGACAGACTCTTGTTAAGTGCTGGAAATCTGGATTACAGTAACAGGCTGAGAAAAGCCCAAGCCTAGTCAACTAAATTCTGGCTATTGTTAATAAATTTCCCAACACAAAACCTAACACGGAATGGTGACTTGGTAACACTTTTTAAATCGGACTGGAATTCTTCTCACACATACAGCAAGATTTATCTGACCCTAATGCAGACATCTGCATCAGAAATGGTCATGTGAACTCATTTCAGAGTTAATGGAAAGCAATATATATTTCTGCAGCACACTAGGCCTCAACCTAAGTCAGAGCTCTAGAATAAACCATCTGATTTTTCC